>NC_140012.1:35302261-35418975 GCF_964263955.1 Coregonus lavaretus | reverse complement strand
AGCCACAGTCATAAAATCTGATTTTAAACCCGACCTTAACCCTACTCTTAACCACACTGCTAACCTGAATGCCTAACCCTAACCTTAAATTAAGACACAGCTAATTTTTGTTTTCATGAATTTTTACAATGTAGCCCATTTTGACTTTGCAGCTGGCCTAAGGGGAAATCGCTCAGTTCTGCCTCTAGGATGAGACTCATGACAATAAACATCAACCTGCAGTGTGAGAGTTACTCTGCTATTAATCCATATTAGTAGTTTGGCCTTTCTTTGATTCTAATCATCTGATGGCTCTCTCTTCTTAATATTTGGCTTGTTTGTTTTCTGTCCTTTTGGAATGAAAGCATGCGTTCAATCTGACTTCTAACCTGTCTGTGTTTGACCTTTTAAACCTTTAGTATGAATGTCAGCTTTGATGGGGGTGGACATAGAAATATAATCTAGAGTTGTTCTATTTCTATGGGGGGTGTGGTTGAGAGGTTTGGATGTAGAGCACAAGAGGTTGGTGGCACCTTAATTGGAGAACTTCCTCGTGGTAATGACTGGAGTGGAATCTGTGGAATGGTATCAAATAAATCAAACACATGGTTTCCAGGTGTTTGCCATTCCATTTGCTCCATTACGGACATTATTATTAGCTGTATGTATGTCATGTTCCGCCATCTCAATAATCACAAACCTCCCGCTGAAAGCGAGAGAGGACAATCTTCATTAAGAATACCTTTTTGGGACTGATATTGGTTGACCACTGGTTCCAGATCTGGTTGCGCTGTCTCGCCACTGTCATGGCATCACAATAACCATAGGAGGTGGCACTAACAGATCTGGAACCAGCCTAGTCTGGGACCTGAGGGGTATACTACGAAGTAGGATCAAGGAGTTAGGGGGATAACTTGCCTAAACTTTTACTGTTTTAGTATGATAAGCTTGAAATGGGCATGGTCTAATTGGTTCAGCAAACGAAAACTCATTTAAGCTTTGCTTTTTTTTTATGAACCAGAAAATCAATAGTTAATTCTGGTTGCTTATCAAAGTTAGCTGGCTAACTGATGACTGACAACTTGGGTATATTTACATTTTACATTTTAGTCATTTAGCAGATGCTCTTATCCAGAGCGACTTACAGTTAGTGAGTGCATACATCTTCATACTGGTCCCCCGTGGGAATCGAACCCACAACCCTAGCTAAATTGTACTGTGCCTGCCTCTCCCTGTGCAGAGGGGCCAACCTCCACGAGAACGACAGGCTGTCGTCTGTAGCAGCCGAGCTGCAGTTCAAGTCTCTGAGCCGACACTCCAGTCCCACTGAGGAGAGGGAAGGTATTGAGTTGTTTAAGATGGTCTTAATGTAACTGCATTCTGCATAATTGATGTAGTTCTGTCCTTGAGCTGTCCTTGTCTATTAATATTCTGTATTATGTCATGTTTAATGTTTTGTGTCGACCCCAGGAAGAGTAGCGGCTGCTTTCGCAACAGCTAATGGGGATCCTAATAAAATACCAAATACCATAATTCAGTCTTTTCGACTGAACAAGGATTAAATAAAATGGATCTCGATTGGAAAGTAGGAGTAGGCAATTCACCTGTGTATGTTTTTCTAACTTGACATAGCTCCCATCTTACTGCCTGTCTGTGTTATCTCTTCTCTCTCGCGCTCTCACTCACACACATCAGAACCCTCCTATCCTAAGGGAGGAGACCCCAGTAGCACAGCCAGAAGAAGCTGGGAGCTCCGCACCTTCATCAGCCAATCAAAAGGTGAGAATGATGAGGGGGGTAGATGGGGGCTGCAAGTTCAAACCCCAGGTCTGTCAGCATGAGTGCTAGCGATGGTAGAGTTGCTGATACCAAGTCCTAGGTGCCATCTCTTACCGTTGTGCCCTTGAGCAAGGCACTTAACCTCCAAACTGCTACAGAATAGTGTAGAGTTGGTCTGTTCTATGCATTCCCATTCCCAACATTTACTATGTCTCTCCATTCCATTCCGAACACTGTCTTCTATATCCCTCCCTCCCTCAGACACGGCAGCCAGGCAGAGCCCCATGGAAGCTGTACGTCGCTCCATACGGTCCTTCGAGGACAAACGCTACGCGGTCATGAAGCAGAGGAACATCATTGGCCAGGTGTGCCACACCCCCAAGTCCTACGACAACATCATGCACGTCGGCCTCCGCAAGGTCACCTTCAAGTGGCAGAGGGGCAACAAGATAGGTATGTACTGTACACACGCCATTGGCGCCCTGCTCCCTTTATAGTGCACTACTTTTGTACTGTACGCACCTCCATTGGCGCCCTGCTCCCTTTATAGTGCACTACTTTTGTACTGTACGCACCTCCATTGGCGCCCTGCTCCCTTTATAGTGCACTACTTTTGTACTGTACGCACCTCCATTGGCGCCCTGCTCCCTTTTTAGTGCACTACTTTTGGCCAGAGCCTCAACTGAACCTGTGTCTCCCCCAAATGAAACCCTATCCTCTATATGCCCTATGAGGCCCTGGCCAACAGTTGTGCGCAATAAAGAGAATATGTTGCCATTTCAGATTTTCCCTGGAGTAGGCCCTCATTTATGTCATGCCCATGGCGTTTCATCATCTGTGACGTGTCTCCCTATACAGGCGAGGGTCAGTATGGCAAGGTGTACACCTGCATCAACGTGGACACTGGCGAACTCATGGCTATGAAGGAGGTAGGTGGCCATGACCATTTATAGTGTTATAAATGTTGGTGCAAGAATATAGCACGTGAGCAGCATATAACGTGTGTGCGCGCTTCCCTTTATTCATTATTAAAGGAGAAAGCCCTGAATTGAAGGTAATGTTTATTTTACTCCGCCGCCTATTAGCATCCATTCATACTATAGCAAAGCCTATCAACAGTCTCCATACACTTTCCCGTACTTTAAAAAAAATGTTTATTTTCCCGATCAGATCCGGTTCCAGCCGAACGACCATAAGACGATAAAGGAGACAGCAGATGAGTTGAAGATCTTTGAGGGCATCAAACACCCCAACCTGGTCCGCTACTTTGGTGTTGAGCTGCATCGGGTAAGAGCATGCGTATATGGGTTACAAAGTTCTAGAAACTTCCCCTGTCTTTTCAGAAATTCTAGTTGGAGGTTCCCAGAATTAAGAGGGAATCCTCCAACCGGAATTTCTGAAAAGCCTGGGAACTTTGGGAAGGTTTAGAAGTTTGGGTCAATTTCAATTCAAGTCTGTGTATGAATGAGATGAAACTATGTATGAATGGGCTATATCATCGGATTGGATGTATTGCATCAACTGTCTACATGCTACATAAATAGTATTTGTCTGATTGTGTCGCTCCCCCTCCCTCCCTCCCCCCACCAGGAGGAGATGTATATCTTCATGGAGTACTGTGATGAGGGGACCCTGGAGGAGGTGTCCAGGCTGGGCCTACAGGAGCACGTCATCAGGCTGTACAGCAAACAGATCACCACGGCCATCAACGTGCTCCACGAACATGGCATCGTGCACCGAGACATCAAGGGTCAGTTAGCACCTCGTTCTGGGAGAGACGTCTCTCTTTCTCTTTAGCCTACTGTTGGTCTAGTCAAATCTAATTTTTTACGTCACATGCTTCGCAAAACAACAGGTGTAGACTAACAGTGAAGTGCTTACTTACGGTACCTCCCCAACAATGCAGAGATGAAGAAAATAGAGAAATAATAGTAGCAGTAATAAACAGTAGCAGCAGCGTATGTGATGAGTCAAAGTTAGTGCAGAAAGGGTCAAGGCAGAAGATCTGGGTACCTATTTGGTTAACTATTTAACTAACTGTTTAGCAGTCTTATGGCTTGGGGGTAGAAGCTGTTCATGGTCCTGATGGTTCCAGACTTGGCGCTCCGGTACCGCTTGCTGTGCGGTAGCAGAGAGAACAGTCTATGACTTGGGTGGCTGGAGTCTGAAAATGTGTAGGGTCTTTCTCTGACACTGCCTAGTATAGAGGTCCTGGATGGCAGGGAGCTCTGCCCCAGTGATGTACTGGGCCATATGCACTACCCTCAGTAGTGCCTTGCAGTCAGATGCCAAGCAGTTGCCATACCAAGCGATGATCCAGCTTTTTGGGCCCATGTCAAATCTTCTCAGCCTCCTGAGGGGGATGAGGCGTTATCGTACCCTCTTCACAACTGTGTTGGTGTGTTTGGACCATGATAGACCCTTAAGGATGTGCACACCAAGGAACTTGAAGCTCTCGACCCGCTCCACTACAGCCCGTCGATGTGGATGGTGGCGTGCTCGGCCCTCCGTTTCCTGTAGTCCACAATCCGCTCATTTGTCTTGCTGATGTTGAGGGAGAGGATTTGTCCTGGCACCACACTGCCAGGTCACTGACGACCTCACTATAGACTGTCTCATCATCATCGGTGATCAGGCCAACCACCGCCATGTCGTCGACTAAGTTAATGATGGTGTTGGAGTCGTGCGCGGCCACGCAGTCGTGGGTGAACCGGGAGTACAGGAGGGGACTAGGCATGCACCCCAGAGGGGGGCCCCGTGTTGCGGGTCAGCGTGGCGGATGTGTTGTTGCCTACCCTCACTACCTGGGGGCGTCCCGTCAGGAAGTCCAGGATCCAGTTGCAGAGGGATGTGTTCAGTTCCAGGGTCCTTAGCTTAGTAATGAGCTTGGAGGGCACTATGGTGTTGACGCCGAGCTGTAGTCAATGAACAGCATTCGCATGTAGGTGTTCCTTTTGTCCAAGTGGGAAAAGGAAGTGTGGAGTGCAATAGAGATTGCGTCATCTGTGGATCTGTTGGGGCGGTATGCGAATTGGAGTGGGTCCAGGGTGTCTGGGATGATGGTGTTGATGTGAGCCATGACCACCCTTTCAAAGCATTTCATGGCTACAGATGTGAACGCTACGGTCTCTCAATTCAATGTCAGGGTTATGCAGGCACCTTATTAATCATTTAATGCGTTTTAGCTTTAGTGAATTTGGCTGGGGGTTTATGCCGTAAAGAAAAGCTATCATCATTCTGAGATTTTGTCATCAAACCTTCCTGTGGCTCCAGTGTCATTGACGCAGCAGAAGTAATTGTTCTTACTGCCTCTATGAATCCACTCTCCCTCTCCATGCTTCTCTCACTCCTCCTGCCCTTGTTATCCTAATCTCAATGTGATTCTCTGGTTAAATCAATAAAAATCACTCTTGGCCTCTTTGTCACCGTTCCCCCTCTCTACCATAGGAGCCAACATCTTCCTGACGTCGTCCGGCCTGATCAAGCTGGGGGACTTTGGCTGCTCTGTGAAGCTGAACAATGCCCAGACCATGCCCGGAGAGGTTAACAGCACCATGGGAACGGCAGGTGAGGGAGCCACATAAATCCAATAGTACTTCAGTTTTAAATGTCCATCTTCCAAAAACGTCTGACAACCTACATCTTCAAAAAAGTATCTTTAAGCAGTAAGTCCCAAGGGGGTATGGTATATAGCCAATATACCACGGCTAAGGGCTGTTCTTATGCACAACGCAACGTGCTTTATTGCTATTATAAACTGGTTACCAATGCAGTTAGAGCAGTAAAAATAAATGTTTTGTCATACCCGTGGTATACACGGCTGTCAGCCAATCAACATTCAGTGCTCAAACCACCCAGTTTAACACCCTTGCCTTCCTTGCACTAACACCTGCACTTTGCTGACAGCAGCTTTATTGAGGAAAAGGTTTGACTTACTATGACTGTGATAAATGATATGGTCCGTGCTATCCTGGGTCCTTGGGACCTCCCTACCCCATTTTTGAAGTTGTCATTTAAAATGTTTAGTAATAGCGTAAAGATGGTGTTTAGGGGGGTAGGAACGTCCCGAGGATCCCGGATATCACTGACCGTGATAATGTGCTTGTTCTCACCTAGATACCTTAAAGATTAACTAACTGTAAGTCGCTCTGGATAAGAGCGTCTGCTAAATCGGGTTCTCAAGGCCAGATCTCCAAATATATTTATACACACTACTAGTTAAAAGTTTGGACACACCTACTCATTTAAGGGTTTTTCTTTATTTTTACTATTTTCTACATTGTAGAATAATAGTGAAGACATCAAAAACTATGAAATAACACATGGAACCATGTAGTAAACAACAAATTGTGAAACAAATTAAAATATATTTTATATTTGAGATTCTTCAAATAGCCACCCTTTGCCTTGATGACAGCTTTGCACACTCTTGGCATTCTCTTAACCAGCTTCACCTGGAATGTTTTTCCAACAGTCTTGAAGGAGTGGAGTTCCCACATATGCTGAGTACTTGTTGGCTGATTTTCCTTCACTCTGTGGTCCGACTCATCCCAAACCATCTCAATTGGGTTGAGGTCGGGGGATTGTGGAGGCCAGGTCATCTGATGCAGCACTCCATCACTCTCCTTCTTGGTAAAATAGCCCTTACACAGCCTAAAGTTGTGTTGGGTCATTGTCCTGTTGAAAAACAAATGATAGTCCCACTAAGCCCAAACCAGATGGGATGGCGTATCGCTGTAGAATGCTGTGGTAGCCATGCTGGTTAAGTGTGCCTTGAATTCTAAATAAATCACAGACAGTGTCACCAGCAAAGCACCCCCACACCATAACACCACCACCTCCATGCTTTACGGTGGGAAATACACATGCGGAGATCATCCGTTCACCCACACCGCATCTCACAAAGACATGTCTTAAAGTAACGATGGACTGTTGTTTCTCTTTGCTTATTTGAGCTGTTCTTGCCATAATATGGACTTGGTCTTTTACCAAATAGGGCTATCTTCTGTATACCCCCCTACCTTGTCACAACACAACTGATTGGCTCAAACGCATTAAGAAGGAAAGAAATTCCACAAATTAACTTTTAAGAAGGCACACCTGTTAATTGAAATGCATTCCAGGTGACTACCTCATTAAGCTGGTTGAGAGAATGCCAAGAGTGTGCAAAGCTGTCATCAAGGCAGCTATATGATTCCATATGTTTTATTTCATAGTTTTGATGTCTTCACTATTATTCTACAATGTAGAAAATAGCACAAATAAAGAAAAACCCTTACATTTATACATTTTAGTCATTTAGCAGACGCTCTTATCCAGAGCGACTTACAGGAGCAATTAGGGTTAAGTGCCTTGCTCAAGGGCACATCGACAGAATTTTCACCTAATCGGCTTGGGGATTAGAACCAGCGACCTTTCAGTTACTGGCACAATGCTCTTAACCACTAAGCTACCTTGACTGAGTAGGTGTCCAAACTTTTGACTGGTACTGTATATATATATGTATGTATGTATGTATGTATGTATGTATGTATGTATGTATGTGTGTGTGTGTGTGTGTGTGTGTGTATATGTATATACAGTGGGGAGAACAAGTATTTGATACACTGCCGATTTTGCAGGTCTTCCTACTTAAAAAGCATGTAGAGGTCTGTAATTTTTATAATAGGTACACTTCAACTGTGAGAGACGGAATTTTTTTTTGCCAGAAAATCACATTGTATGATTTTTAAGTAATTAATTTGCATTTTATTGCATGACATAAGTATTTGATCACCTACCAACCAGTAAGAATTCCGGCTTTCACAGACCTGTTAGTTTTTCTTTAAGAAGCCCTCCTGTTCTCCACTCATTACCTGTATTAACTGCACCTGTTTGAACTCGTTACCTGTATAAAAGACACCTGTCCACACACTCAATCAAACAGACTCCAACCTCTTCACAATGGCCAAGACCAGAGAGCTGTGTAAGGACATCAGGGATAAAATTGTAGACCTGCACAAGGCTGGGAAGGGCTACAGGACAATAGGCAAGCAGCTTGGTGAGAAGGCAACAACTGTTGGCGCAATTATTAGAAAATGGAAGAAGTTCAAGATGACGGTCAATCACCCTCAGTCTGGGGCTCCATGCAAGATCTCACCTCGTGGGGCATCAATGATCATGAGGAAGGTGAGGGATCAGCCCAGAACTACACGGCAGGACCTGGTCAATGACCTGAAGAGAGCTGGGACCACAGTCTCAAAGAAAACCATTAGTAACACACTACGCCGTTATGGATTAAGATCCTGCAGCGCACACAAGGTCCCCCTGCTCAAGCCAGCGCATGTCCAGGCCCGTCTGAAGTTTGCCAATGACCATCTGGATGATCCAGAGGAGGAATGGGAGAAGGTCATGTGGTCTGATGAGACAAAAATATAGCTTTTTGGTCTAAACTTCACTCGCCGTGTTTGGAGGAAGAAGAAGGATGAGTACAACCCCAAGAACACCATCCCAACCGTGAAGCATGGAGGTGGAAACATCATTCTTTGGGGATGCTTTTCTGCAAAGGGGACAGGACGACTGCACCGTATTGAGGGGAGGATGGATGGGGCCATGTATCGCGAGATCTTGGCCAACAACCTCCTTGCCTCAGTAAGAGCATTGAAGATGGGTCGTGGCTGGGTCTTCCAGCATGACAACGACCCGGAACACACAGCCAGGGCAACTAAGGAGTGGCTCCGTGAGAAGCATCTCAAGGTCCTGGAGTGGCCTAGCCAGTCTCCAGACCTGAACCCAATAGAACATCTTTGGAGGGAGCTGAAAGTCCGTATTGCCAAGCGACAGCCCCGAAACCTGAAGGATCTGGAGAAGGTATGGATGAGTGGGCCAAAATCCCTGCTGCAGTGTGTGCAAACCTGGTCAAGACCTACAGGAAACGTATGATCTCTGTAATTGCAAACAAAGGTTTCTGTACCAAATATTAAGTTCTGCTTTTCTGATGTATCAAATACTTATGTCATGCAATAAAATGCAAATGAATTACTTAAAAATCATACAATGTGATTTTCTGGATTTTTGTTTTAGATTCCGTCTCTCACAGTTGAAGTGTACCTATGATAAAAATTACAGACCTCTACATGCTTTGAAAATAGGAAAACCTGCAAAATCGGCAGTGTATCAAATATTTGTTCTCCCCACTGTGTGTGTGTGTGTGTATATATATATATATATATATATATATATATATATATATATATATATATATATATATATTACATATTACATTTAAGTCATTTAGCAGACACTCTTATCCAGAGCGACTTACAAATTGGTGCATTCAACTTAGGATAGCCAGTGGGACAACCACATCTTGATCACAGTAAGTACACTTCAAACAAGTCAGTGCTAGCAGGTGAAATAAGTCAGGTGTTAGTTTAGACAAAAGACAGTGGTAGTAAAGGGGGGGTAGAAGGATTACTATTATACTATTCCAGGTATTCCTTAAAGCGGTAGGGTTTCAAGTGTCTCCGGAAGGTGGTCAGTGACTCCGCTAGCGTTGTGGGGGAGCTTGTTCCACCATTGGGGTGCCAGAGCAGCGAATAGCTTTGACTGGGCTGAGCGGGAACTGTGCTTCCGTAGAGGTAGTGGGGCTAGCAGGCCAGAGGTGGATGAACGTAGTGCCCTTGTTTGGGTGTAGGGTCTGATCAGAGCCTGAAGGTAAGGAGGTGCCGTTTCCCTCACAGCTCCGTAGGCAAGCACCATGGTTTTGTAGTAGATGTGAGCTTCAACTGGAAGCCAGTGGAGAGTGCGGAGGAGCGGGGTGACGTGATAGAACTTGGGAAGGTTGAACACCAGACGGGCTGCAGCGTTATGTGTGTATATCTGGATATATTTTTTTAATTATTATTTATTATTTTTTTTACCTTGGACTGGGAGTCTCACAGGGATGTTGGTATCCACAGCACTCATCAATTTTTCAACTCAATACTTCTTGTTCCCCCAAATTGACAAATGCACTGTACTTTAATCTTTAAAACTGCAAAGTTTGATCTCTGCCTCATGGATTTTTTTTTGTAGAATTGCAGGATACTAGCTTTAAAGCTGCAACAACAAAACATCTCTGCCCGTGACAGAATATGTGGAATTACAGGAAATTAGCCCGAGACCTATGCCCGAGACTTGATTTGTCCGGTCATGCACTGCCGAAGTAAAACTCCTTGTATGCTATTTTTATTTTACTCAAGTTGTGTTCTGATTATAAGGGGGTCCCTGAGGAATTTGCTATGACAAAATGGGTCCCTGGCCCCAAAGGGTTTGAGAACCCCTGGGCTAAATGATTAAAATGTAAATGTCAACACCCATTGGCACCAGCAGGGGTCACTATTTATTTTCTGGTGAAAGTACTCACGAGGCAATAATGTGAGTTTACAAAAGCCTGGATCATTTGTTATCATAGTGAGTCTGTGGCCATCGATGTGCTCCTTTGTCATTGTTGTATCTCTGTTTAATCTCCCTGCTGTATCACTCAATTCATACAGTTGTCAATGTCTACACAAGAATGGAGAAATGTAATGTTTTCTGTGCATTAGTAAGTTCAAAAGGTCATTGCTCACCTAGTTGAGTTAACCTGCTGTTTTCCTACTCTCTCTTCATTAGCATATATGGCACCTGAGGTCATTACGAGGGCAAAGGGCGAAGGTCACGGACGAGCAGCCGACATTTGGAGTCTGGGATGTGTCCTCATAGAGATGGTGACTGGGAAGGTAAGAACGCACAAACACTCTCTTCTACGCTCAAGGGAACTTTGAGCTGACATTTAACCACAATGGTCATCATACAATCCATCTTGTTTCCCCGTTGGTGCTAGCATTTATACTACTACTATCACCACCACTACTACTACTACTACTACTACTACTACTACTACTACTACTACTACTATTATTACTACCACTACTACTGTCTCTATCACTACTACTACTATTGGTGTTCAACCTTCCCAAGTTCTCTCACGTCACCCCGCTCCTCCGCACACTCCACTGGCTTCCAGTTGAAGCCCGCATCTGCTACAAGACCATGGTGTACCATGGTGCTTGCCTACGGAGCTGTGAGGGGAACGGCACCTCCTTACCTTCAGGCTCTGATCAGTCCCTACACCCAAACGAGGGCATTGCGTTCATCCACCTCTGGCCTGCTGGCCCCCCTACCTCTGCGGATGCACAGTTCCCGCTCAGCCCAGTCAAAACTGTTCGCTGCTCTGGCACCCCAATGGTGGAACAAGCTCCCTCACGATGCCAGGACAGCGGAGTCACTCACCACCTTCCGGAGACACTTGAAACCCCACCTCTTTAAGGAATACCTGGGATAGGATCAAAGTAATCCTTCTACCCTACCCCACCCCCCAAAATAAAAATATATATTGTAAAGTGGTTGTCCCACTGGCTATCATAAGGTGAATGCTCTGGATAAGAGCGTCTGCTAAATGATGTAAATGTATTGCTACTACTACTATCATCACCACTACTGCAACCACTACTACTATCTCTATCACTACTACTATCTCTATCAGTACTACTACTATCACTACTACCACTATCACCACCACTTCTACTTCTACTATCACTACTACTACTACTATCACTACCACTACTACAAGCACTACTACATTCACTACTACTACTTTCACTACTACTGTCATCACTACTACTATCGCTGCTGCTACTACTACGTGAATGCTTCGTAGTAGAATTCCATTGTATTACAGGTATTCAAGGTTGTTAACAAATGCCTTGACTGATGCATGTCCTCTTTCTCTGTCTCTCTCTCAACTCTCTCTGTCTCACTCTGTCTCTCTGTGCATTTACCTGCAGTTAAGCAGATTGAAAAAAAACATTGTGTTTAGAAAGGTCTGGAGACTGATAATGTCTCTTTCTCTCTGGCCTTCTCCCATCATGCAGAGGCCGTGGCACGAGTTCGAGCACAACTTCCAGATCATGTACAAGGTGGGTATGGGCCACAAGCCCCCCATCCCAGAGAAGCTGTCCACAGAGGGGAAGGATTTCCTGGGTCACTGTCTGGAGAGCGAGCCCAAACAACGCTGGACCGCCAGTACCCTACTGGACCACCCCTTCGTCAAGGTCAAACACTATTTTTTTGCTTACTTCATTGCAAAACAAATATTAATAGAACTCCCGGCAACACGACGTTGGACGTAGAGGTACTATTAGACCTGGGCCAAATGGACATCAATCCATATCGTGATAAATTGATGCGATAACAATAAATGTTTAACATTGATGTGCATTTCAGTTTTTGTTAAATTATCCTTTAAACTACTACTACTAGTTTGACGGTTATAGACATTAATTGGCCCATTAACAATCACCCATATTAGCAAGCTTATTACATTTCAAACTTCACTGTTCTCTAGTATAGGCTACTTATCCTAATGAACGATATCAGCAAAATGCCTGTGATAAGTGATCGGTATGGTCAGTGTTAATTTTTGGTTTATCGTCCCAGCTCTAGGTACTTTCATGTTTGAGAGTAATCTTTTTTTCAACTGTGTGGTTATAATTACCTACAAAATCTATTTAAGAAGCATGGTGATGTGTTAACTCAAACATAACATTCAACTCCTCAGTCACTCTGGAACAAGCAGATTGACAAAGCATGCATAAACACACACGCACATACAGTTCAGTGCAAGGAAAGAGTGCATGCATGCAGACAGTCACATGGTAGTCTTAACTAGATTTAATGTGAAAACGGGAATTTGGAGATCACATTGTTTTTATTGCACTACTTTGCTTTATCTTGGCCAGGTCGCAGTTGTAAATGAGAACCTGTTCTCAACTGGCTTACCTGGTTAAATAAAGGTGAAATAAATAAATAAAAAATAAAAACATGTGAAGACTAACGTACAGCTCATCTCTCCTGTCTTTCAATCCTAGGTTTGCACAGATGAAGAGTGAGTGAGGGGGAACTGACCCTGTGGCTGTCACGTTTACAAACTATAGCACTACTGTACATGTTGGCCAGAGACTGTGGACACACAGCCAGATAGAGGGGCTTTGGACACCAGGAAGAGGAACAGGAAATGATAACTGCAGGCACATGGAGCTAAACTGAGGAACTCTGTTATGACATCATTTCAGATGGATCATGTTCATTAGGCACCAAAACGGACTGCAACAGGGAGGGACACTACCTGGACCTGTTCAATTAGAACCGCTTGTTTTAGTTTTGTCGTTAAAATGTTTTGCTACGGTGTGTCCTAATGAACATGACCCTGTAGTCAAGGGACAGGTCTTGCATGTTCTAGGAGGGGATAGAGGGGAATGTATTGCATTGTACATACTGTAATAATAGGATTGGTTCATTGGATCCTTCCTTGTATAAACAATATTGTAAAGCTTAAGTAATAAGTATAGCCACATCTTGTTGTTCTCTCACTGGTGAAGATAAGATGGAAGACCTGAATAAAAAGGCAAATGAGGAAGACATTTTAAAGAAATTGAAAAATAACAAAAGCTATGGCACTTTTTAAAAAACTGTTCCCCCTTTCAGTGAGTGCACTAGGGGACGAGTGAGGGACAGTTGGGCGCAGTGGAGGAAGGAGATCTTAGTTTAATTCCCATATCTGGGCCTCGTTCAGTCTACAAACGTTGTGGAACATTGCAGCTAGAAATGTCGAGGCATGTTTGTTCTACATAACGTATTTCTGAATGTTCCACAATGTTGTGCCCCAGGTTTGGTCGAGGCAGATATTGTCTTCCCTCGTTTAATGAGGTGAGCCTCATTGCACAGAAGCAGGGGATGCTGTATCTGTAAGACTATTTCTACCCAAACATGCAAATTAACTTAACACTCAAAGGCTGTGGGGAAGTCTAGGAAGGAAATAAATGTTTTTTTATTTTTGGGGATTTGTTTTTAAAATAGTATTTTTCTTTCGCCTTGCTAAGGAGAGGAATCCATTGGTAACAAGTGGGGCTTAAGCCTATGGGAGCGTCCCAAATGGCACCCTATTCCCTATATAGTGCACTACTTTTATATGGGTCCTGGTCAATAGTAGTGTGCTATATAGGGAACAGGGTGCCATTTGGGATGCGTAGATGTGGTTGGGGTCCTATATGCTTCAGGCATTGATTGGTGGACAGTCAGACAGGTGTGCTCTGATTTGGAGAGCTGCCCACAGAACTGGAGCATATCCAACCAATGACAGGAGACAAAGGTGCGCTCTCCCTGCTGCTGAACACATACATTCTGGTCCTCTGCTGCTCTTAGTGTTTGATATGTACAAAAAATATTAAATCTTTTTTAAAGAAATTATTTTTGTGTGTGAGATTACTGTTTGTCATGACCAAAGGTTAATCAAACATGGCATAGTAATGTTGAAACAGGATCTTAAAATAGAAGGGATTGCCAGCATTTGCACATACAGCATCAATCTGTGAAGTGGTCTCTGGTGCGTTTTACAGCTTTCATTCTTTGGTCTTTATTTTATTACAGAAAAAAGGCATACATGCAAATAAATTGAGTCCATTCACATATGAAATCACAATTTATAAAAGTGCATTTAACAAAGTCACAACCGTGCCAATTTTCCAGTCATACATCTTGATGTACAACAGATGCAGGATGCATACCTTGAACACTGTGTGCTTTGTATACATTCAGTACATTCCCATGTATCGACAAGATGAAGACTGCCACAGACTGTCATTAGCAGACAGGTGTGCCCTCAAAGACTAAAGCAGCAGTCAACCCTGTCTTGTCCTGCTTGAGTTGACTTCAATACTATCCCAATACTAATACCAATTATTTATTTGGAATCGATTCTTAACTGCGCTGTAGTTATCAGATTAGTAATGTGAGTGGTCCTTTGGTGCTGTCAAGGATCTTGCTATTGTAAATTGAACTTAGTTGAAGTTGTAAAAAGGTCATCCCCCTCATTTGTTGTTCAGCGGGACCCCATAGCTGGAGCTTCTCTTAATCTCAGTCTGTCCAATCATCCAGCGCACACCAACTGACACTGAGAATTGAATAGAAAGGAAAGAGACTTGAACATACTGTATGCTGAGGGTCGTATGACATCTTTGTGGTTACAGCATCCAGTGTAGATGTTTGACCAACATGTTTCTCAATGGAATGATTAGTGCAAACATGATTATGTAATGGAAGGCCCAATACTGTCATGTAAGCGATAAGGGCTAGTACCAATGCTTTTACAGACATGCGATGACAAGGCATGCAGTATTATAATTTAGTACTTTCCAAGAGTAAGGAACAAGCTGTTGATCAATATCAGACTTGGCTACTGCATTTCAAAATATTTGGACAAAGATTAGATGGTTAATAATGGCTAAGATTAGGGAGAATGTACAAATAAATGCACCTTGGGCTCGATTCAATCCGTAGCACATAAGATCTGTATTGTAGCGCGATTGACATTTTAAAGGCAATGTGACCGCGTTCTCTGAAACTGCATTAGAAAGGTAAATGCTGCACAAGTTGGTTCAATCATAAATTACAGTACTTAAGTAGTTTGTGGTACCTGTACTTTACTATTTATATTATTGACAACTTTTACTTTACTACATTCCTAAATAAAATGTGCTTTTTACTCCATACATTTTCCCTGACAACCAAAAGTACTCTATACATTTTGAATGCTTAGCAGGACTGGAAAATGGTCTAATTCACACACTTATCAAGAGAACATCCCTACTGCCTCTGATCTGGTGGACTCACTAAACACATACTTCATTTGTAAAGGACGTCTGAGTGTTGGAGCGTGCCCCTGGCTATCCGTAAATTAAAAAAACAAGAAAAAGGTGCTGTCTGGTTTGCTTAATATAAGGAATTTGAAATGATTTTTACTTTTGATACTTAAGTATATTTAAAACCAAATACTTTTAGACTTTTACTCGAGTCATTTTGTATTAAGGTATCTTTACTTTCACTCAAGCATGACAATTGGGGATCCTGGGCTGTGTCGCAGCCGGCCGCGACCGGGAGACCCATGAGGTGATACACAATTTGCCCAGCGTCGTCCGGGTTAGGGAAGGGTTTGGCCGGCCTGGATGTCCTTGTCCCATCTCGCTCTAGCGACTCCTGTGGCGAGCCGAGCGCATGCACGCTGACACGGTCGCCAGTTGGACGGTGTTTCCTTCAACACATTGGTTTGGCTGGCTTCCAGGTTAAGCGAGCAGTGTGTCAAGAATCAGTGTGGCTTGGCAGGGTCATGTTTCCGAGGACGCATGGCTCTCGACCTTCGCCTCTCCCCAGTCCGTACGGGAGTTGCAGCGATGGGACAAGACTAACTACCAATTGGAAATCATGAAATTGGGGGTAAAACAAAAAGGGATAACTGGGTACTTTATCCACCACTGGTAAATTACCTTTAAAATGTAAACCGCACTACAACGCAGGTCTTCCCCGCTACGGGTTGAATCGAGACCCTTATCGCCAAAGTTATTAGTCACAAAGTTATCCTGGTTGAAGGTGACTTTTGCAACACATTTGTCTCGAGGGCCAGATTTGGCTCAGGGGCTACCAGTTGATAAAATATACCAATAACACCCACCTGCAGCACAGAAAGCAACGGTGGCTAGGATGGTGAGAATAGACCCAGACTTGACCAGCTGGACCAGGAGGAGGCAGAGGGGGTATAGGAGAAGGCAGGTCCAGCCCAGCCAGTTGATCAGGGCCCAGGACCTGCGTGGTGGAGTAACTTTGGGGCCTGGGAAACACCCTGTCTGGCTGTAGTCCTCCTGGAACTTGTCCTGGAAAAACGATACATGACCACATCAGTTATCTTACAAACAGGAGCATAGACCATTGGATTCACAGCCATGACCATAAGAAAGTGGGAAGAGAGGGGTAAAATATTTTTGTTTTTTATGAATTTTATGTCTCTGATGTTGTCTATATAATGTATTTATTTTTGTAGTGGATCTCTTTTAACGCAGTGCAATGAAGTATTATCTAATTTAATCTAACCTGGGCCATTTTACATCAGTTACTGTACATATGGGTCGTATTGTGCAAGTGTTCGAAGAAAGTGTTTGGTGCAATATTTGTGAATTAAACATTGGGGACAGAATAAAGTTATAATGTAAGGGTGAAGAGTAGGTACTGACATTAAGATAAAGTATAAATGGAGAGTTTTGGCTTTGTTCTTGGCGCTTACTGTCCTCTTAAAGAGCTTTCTGTTAAAAAATAAAGCTCTCCTTTCATTCCACTTCTTCATCTCTCTCTCCCTACGTCACCGCTGAATAGAAGTCTGAGGTCTACAAAGGAAAGACTGTACTGATCTAAAAGGAGACATGTAGGCCTGCCACCACTATCCATAAAGGTTGACTACCTACTCACACTAGAACCAGGACATAAAACTGTATTGGTTCCAATAGTCTTGTTTGATAGGAACTTCTTGTTCATGTAGAATGATCACAAGCACTCAATGCAGACAACTGCAGTGTCAAACCTGTTCAGTGCATGAGTGCTGTGAATAGGACTATAGCTGCGTTTACGAAGGCAGCCCAATTCTGATCTTTTGCCCAATTATTGGTCTTTTGACCAATCAGATCAAATCATTTGCCCATAATTGAGCCAAAGATCATAACTGTACATATTGGTCGGATTGTGCAAGTGATCGAAGAAAGTATTTGGTGCAATGTTTGTGAATTAAACATTGGGGGCAGAATAAAGTTATAATGTCAGGGTGAAGAGTAAGTACTGACATTAAGATAAAGTGTAAATGAAGAGAGTTTTAGCTTTGTCCTTTGTGTTGTATCCCTTACTGAACAAATAGATGCAAACTGCACCTTGTGCAAATTCTTAGTTAGTAAATCTGGCCCATAATGAATTGTGATCCCGCTCCCCAATAAGAACACCACCTTCTCCTGGTAGAGTTTGTGAAGCCAGGCAGAACACTCAGCCTCATCCTCTGGTATGGACTCCAGAGGGATTCTCCTAGAGATAGGAAGGTAGAAGGGAACACATTTATTTTAGCTATCCAATTAAATTAAATTAAATTCAATAGAACTTTATGGTCCAGTAAAAATAAAACAGTCCAAGACAGTTGTGAAGAGGGCACGACAAAGCCTATTCCCCCTCAGGAGACTGAAAAATGTGGCATGTGTCCTCAGATCCTCAAATAGTTCTACAGCTCCACCATCGAGAGCATCCTGACTGGTTGCATCACTGCCTGGTAAGGCAACTGCTCGGCCTCCGACCGCAAGGCACTACTGAGGGTAGTGCATACGGCCCAGTACATCACTGGGGCCAAGCTTCCTGACATCCAGGACCTCTATAACAGGCGGTGTCAGAGGAAGGCCCTAAAAATTGTCAAAGACTCGAGCCACCCTAGTCATAGACTGTTCTCTCTGCTACCGCACGGCAAGCAGTACCGGAGCGCCAAGTCTAGGTCCAAAAGGCTTCTTAACAGCTTCTATCCCCCAAGCCATAAGACTCCTGAACAGCTAATCAAATGGCTACCTGGACTATTTGCATTTCACTGTAAGGTCTACACTTGTTGTATTCGGCGCATGTGACAAATGCAAATTTGATTTGATAAAGACAATATATGGGCCTTGAGATCAGTGAGGTATGCCTCTAACCAATGACCCTTCCAGGTCCCACTCATAGCACTTGCCCAACTTGCGATAGAAAATGCAGGCTTAAAATGTATTCCTATTATCCATACATACCTTACATATAAATCTGGATGATACTTCTCCCCATTGAGAACTCCTAACAAGGTTGGAGTTTCGTTGTTTCTGAAATTTAGTGTACAACAGTACACCGCAGCAACTAAAGGGGTAACAGAGAAAAACAAAAAGTTCAATGGCACCAGTCTTCATCCAAAATATTAAAAAATAATACTTAGATATTCACTCATGAGCAGGGTTGTACGGAAGAGTATTAAGGGGAAGGGGATACCTAGTCAGTTGCACAACTGAATGCATTCAACCCAACTCTGAATCAGAGAGGTGTGGGGGGCTGCCTTGAATCGATGTCCACGTCATCGGCAACCGGGGAGCAGTTGTTGCTGGGGGTTAACTGCCTTGTTCAAGGGCAGAACATCAGATTTTCCCACCTTGCTGGCTCTGGGATTCGAACCAGCAACCTTTCGGTTACTAGCCCAACGCTCTTAACTGCTAGGCTACCTGCCGCCCCCATATTAGGGCCAAGTGAAGAAAAGAAAATAGCTGGTGGTGGTAATTGGATTTTAAAAATAGCACTTTAAATAAGTGGCAATATTTAGAGAATAAAGTAGAAATTAAATTTAGAGAATAAAGTCGCAATATTTCAAGAATAAAGTCCATTTATTTTTTATAGTCCATATATTTTTTAGAAAGTCGACATTGAGAATAATGTTGCTGTTATATTTTAAGATTAAAGTAGGGGATATGGTTAACTGCATGTCTGTCTGGCTCCCTGTTGCTGTGCACACCACCATGGCACAACCTCTTCTAGGTCCTAATACTTAATGTAATACTTAATAATTTGGTTATTATGTTCTAAAAGAGCAAGGATTTGCTTGTTACTAAAGCCAATTCTAAAGTATAGTTTTACCAGTCCTCTAACTCAGGCATTTCAATGGTGGCGTGCACAGCAACAGGGAGCCAGGGAGGCATGCAATTAATAACCAAATCCCCTACTTTCATCTTGAAGTACAACTGCGACTTTATTCTCGAAATATTGCCACTTTATTCACGAAATTTTATTTGGAATATTCCCGAAAATGTATTTCAACTTAATTGTCAAAGTATTTAAAGTCTTTAAAGTCCTATCTGTGCAAAAAAAATATCCAAGTACCACCACCCAGCACCTATTTATTTTTTCTCTTCACTTGGCCCTAATACTCTTCTGTAGTGTTGAGTAGGTTGCTTTCTAAATTTTATCCGTTAGTTATTAGTTAGCTGTCCAAAATTGCAATCAGTAACGTAACCTTTGTATTACCCAAACTCAGTAACAATCTGATGACTTTGTTACTTTTGGATTACTTTCCCCTTAAGAGGCATTCGAAGAAGACATAAACACATTCCACAGGTGGAACAAAGTTAAACTGAGAAAACAAAGGTGTCAATGTATTTTCTCGCAAACATCCTTTCTGAATTTAAAAATAATCATCTAGTTTTTCAAAAGTATCTGTAATCTGATACAGTTTTTATGTAATCAGATGACATGTAATCAGTCACTCCCCAACCCTGCTCATGTGTTTGACATCCTGGAGCTCTCCACGGTTCCACACCTGTCCCTCTGAGGTTCTGAACGGCTACCCAGAAGCCCTTGGTCCTGGGCAGGAGGTGGTGTTTGAGTTTGGGCAGGCCTTTCTTCTCTGCCACCTCCATACTGATCCGATGCTTCTCCTCTGTGAAGCGTGTTCCCTCACAGTGGAGCAAGAACTGGCACACAATTAGAGATTCACTGTAGCATCAAAACTCTGTTTAGATTGACCAACCAACCTGTATGCTCATGTTTACAAGGTGAGTATCATTATATTCTCACATTGTTATCCTTCCTAGACTTGTGACATAATGTTGATGGTATTAGATTAACAACCAAACTGCATACTCATGTTTAGTTGTGAAGAAAGCTGGAATTAGGAGTTTAAAAAGATGCCACATCCATCACATCCTCTCATGAACTATACATGTCTTAATCAACTTTTTAGTATTAAGTGTCATTACTGATTGATTACTTTACTGGTTGATTGATTGGTTGGTTGATTGATGGCTCACCCAGAAGTTCTCAGGGTAATCCCGTAAATTCTGAAGACTCTGGACAAAGTTCCTCTTATCTTCCTCCCACTTCCTCTTAATAAACACCATCTCCAGGAAGTACCACATCCAGCCAATCACAGGCAGGTACGACAACTCTTTCTTGGCTAAACATTTGGAGGCCTGGAAAGGGAAAGATTGTTAATGTGTTTGAGTACAGAGGGCATCAAAGAACTTCTGAAAATCTGGGTCTTTTCTCAATTAATCTTTCTGCAATTCATTACATCCCACCTTCTTTGCCTCCTCCTTCACGGTATTGAAGGAGAAGGTCCAAGGTGAGAAGGAGGCAAGGAGAGAGGATGCAAGGAATCTAAGACAGATTCATCGAGAAAGAGCCCTGTTCTCTTACCCCAAGGACCCCAAATATGTCACAGAAGGTCCAGCCACACAGAAAGTCTATTTCAAAGTTGTGGTTGAGGACGACGATGGCGTTCTCTTTGCCGTAGAGTCGGTAGTTCTCTGGGTCTGTGTAGAGCACAACTTCAGTGCCAGACCACCACTCTAGGAGAGCCACAGATTCTGGGGAACACACATAGCATAACATTACAGAGTAAAGTGTAAATAATATAACACTGTGTCAGCAGGTACAGTAACTTTGCATTGCAGTTATTGCACAACGTTTGAGAGAGGATAGCCCTCCTGCAGCGTCAGTGCACTTAAAGGGGCAATCTGCGATTGGTACATACATTTTTTTCTTTTAAATGGGTGATATATACCCATTGATTCTTGAAGAATATAACTTATAAATACCTCATGAGCTTAGATCAACTGTCGATCCCCATCAATATCCAAAATATAAGCTTTTTTTACTCTGTTGTTTGTAAATAATGCAATTGGAAACAAACACTGTATATCCTCAAAACATGGTTAAAACTATCATTTTGATCTCATTGATGGTCATGAACTGCCATCCCTCAGCTTTTTACCAAAACAGTGGCGGGGAATCCGCTTTGTTTTTGTTTGAACTGCATATCAAATTCAATCACATTTTATTGGTCACGTACACAGATTTTGCAGACGTTATCGCAGGTGTAGCGAAATGCTTATGTTTCTAGCTCCAACAGTGCAGTAATACCTAACAATACACACAAATCCCCAAAATGTTAATTAATTAAGAAATATTAGAACGAACGAGCAATGTCAGAGTCCGGGATGGATGGATGGATGGATAGATGGATGTGTGTATAGTATGTGTACAGCAGTTGTTATATAGGATAATCCTTGACTAGAATACAGTATATACAGTTGAAGTAGGTAGTTCACATACACCTTCCCCAAATACATTTAAACTCAGTTTTTCACAATTCCCGACATTTAATCCTAGTAAAAATTCCCTGTCTTAGGTCAGTTAGGATCACCACTTTATTTTAAGAATGTGAAATGTCAGAATAATAGTAGAGAGAATGATTTTTCAGCTTTTATTTATTTCATCACATTCCCAGTGGGTCAGAAGTTTACATACGCTCAATTAGTATTTGGTAGCATTGTCTTTAAATTGTTTAACTTGGGTCAAACGTTTCGGGTAGCCTTCCACAAGCTTCCCACAATAAGTTGGGTGAATTTTGGCCCATTCACCCTGACAGAGCTGGTGTAACTGAGTCAGGTTTGTAGACCTCCTTGCTCGCACATGCTTTTTCAGTTCTGCCCACAAATGTTCTATAGGATTGAGGTCAGGGCTTTGTAATGGCCACTCCAATACCATGACTTTGTTGTCCTTAAGCCATTTTGCCACAACTTTGGAAGTATGCTTGGGGTCATTGTCCATATGGAAGTCCCATTTGCGACCAAGCTTTAACTTCCTGACTGATGTCTTGAGATGTTGCTTCAATATATCCACATAATTTTCCTTCCTCATGATGCCATCTATTTTGTGAAGTGCACCAGTCCCTCCTGCAGCAAAGCACCCCCACAGCATGATGCTGCCACCCCCGTGCTTCACGGTTGGGATGGTGTTCTTCGGCTTGCAAGCAACCCCCTTTTACCTCCAAACATAATGATGGTCATTATGGCCAAACAGTTCTATTTTTGTTTCATCAGACCAGAGGTCATTTCTCCAAAAAGTACGATCTTTGTCCCCATGTGCACTTGCAAACCGTAGTCTGGCTTTTTTATATGGCGGTTTAGGAGCAGTGGCTTCTTCCTTGCTGAGCGGCCTTTCAGGTTATGTCGATATAGGACTTGTTTTACTGTGGATATAGATACTTTTGTACCTGTTTCCTCCAGCATCTTCACACGGTCCTTTGCTGTTGTTCTGGGATTGATTTGCACATTTCGCACAAAAAGTATGTTAATCTCTAGGAGACAGAACGCGTCTCCTTCCTGAGTGGTATGACGGCTGCGTGGTCCCATGGTGTTTATACTTGCGTACCATTGTTTGTACAGATGAACGTGGTACCTTCAGGCGTTTGGAAATTGCTCCCAAGGATGAACCAGACTTGTGGAGGTCTACAATTTTATTTCTGAGGTCTTGGCTGATTTCTTTTGATTTTCCCATGATGTCAAGCAAAGAGGCACTGAGTTTGAAGGTAGGCCTTGAAATACATCCACAGGTACACCTCCAATTGACTCAAATTATGTCAATTAGCCTATCAGAAGCTTCTAAAGCCATGACATCATTTTCAGGAATTTTCCAAGCTGTTTAAAGGCACAGTCAACTTAGTGTATGTAAACTTCTGACCCACTGGAATTGTGATACAGTTAATTATAAGTGAAATAATCTGTCTGTAAACAATTGTTGGAAAATGTACTTGTGTCATGCACAATGTAGATGTCCTAACCGACTTGCCAAAACTATAGTTTGTTAACAAGAAATGGTTGAAAAACAAGTTAATGACTCCAACCTAAGTGTATGCAAACTTCCGACTTCAACTGAACATATGAAATGGGTAAAACAGTATGTAAACATTATTAAAGTGATCAGTGTTCAATGACTATGTACATAAGGCAGCAGTCTCTAAGGTGCAGGGTAGAGAACTGGGTGGTAGCCAGCTAGGAACAGTGACTACGTTCAGGGCAGGGTACTGGGCGGAGGCCGGCTAGTGGTGACTATTTAACAGCCTGATGACCTGGAATTAGAAGCTGATTTTTCAGTCTCTCTGTCCCAGCTTTGATGCATATGTACGGTCTCTGCCTTCTAGATGGTAGCGGGGTGAACAGGCTGTGGCTTGGGTGGCTGAGGTCCTTGATTATCTTCTTGGCCTTCCTGTGACACCGGGTGCTGTAGATGTCCTGGAGGGCAGATAGTGTGCTCACTGTGATGCGTTGGGCTGACCGCACCACCCTTTGGAGAGCCCTGCGGTTGCGGACGGTGTAATTGCCGTACCACACCGTACCAGGCATTGATACAGCCTGACAGGATGCTCTCAATGGTGCATCTACAGAATTTCGTGAGGGTCTTAAAGGGCTAAGCCACATTTCTTCACCCTCCTGAGTGGATGGACCATGTCTATGTGGATGGACCATTTCAAGCTCTCTCTGCTGTCTCCTGAAGTCCACGATCAGCTCCTTCATTTTGTTGGTGTTGAGTGAGAGGTTATTCTCCTGGCACCACTCTGCCAGGGCCCTCACTTCCTCCCTGTAGACTGTCTTGTTGTTGTTGGTAATAAGGCCTACCACTGTTGTGTCGTCAGCAAACTTGATGATTGAGTTGGAGACGTGCATGGCCACGCAGTCATGGATGAACAGGGCGTACAGGAGGGGGCTGAGCACGTACACTTGTGGGGCCCACGTGTTGAGGATCAGTGTGTTGTTGCCTACCTTCACCACCTGGGGTTGGCCCGTCAGGAAGTCCAGGACCCAGTTGCACAGGGCGGGGTTCAGACCCAGGGCCTCAAGCTTAGTGATGAGCTTGGAGGGCAATATTGTGTTGAAGGCTGAGCTGAAGTCGATGAACAGCATTCTTACATAGGTATTCCTCTTGTCCAGATGGGATAGGGCGAGAACGAGAGCTCACTGTCCTCATGAGCGGTGGTGGCCCGAAGACGGTGTTTAGCTTGTCCGGGAGCAAGGTGTCGGTGTCCGCAATGTGGCTGGCTTTACCTTTATAATCTGTGATTGTCTGGAGCCCCTGACACATACGTCTCATGTCTGAGCTTGTCCCTTTAATCACTGAAGTGAAACAATAGTGAAAGAGAGTGATATTCGGTTTGTATTTCAGGCCAAGAGAAGGCCTGCAGTAGAAGTAAAGAACAGTAGAATAGATCCTACTCACGGCTGGTGAGGCAGTATCCCAGTTTACAGTTGATCCTCCTGGCCAGCTGCTTGTTGATTGGCCAGAGGGGCAGAGTGCAGATCTGTAATAGGTTGACCAGGAGACCGCTGACCAAGAACCCATAGCAGATGACCAGATGACACAAGAACTGGCCCTTCAACCACTGTACCAGACCCATCTAGAGGAGAGGAGTGGGGAGGAAGGGAAAGGGGATACCTAGTCAGTTGCACAACTGAATGCATTCAGAGGAGCGGAGGGGAGAGGAGAAGGGAGGTATTTGGTATTTTATTAGGATCCCCATTAGCTGTTGCAAAAGCAGCAGCTACTCTTCCTGGGGTCCACACAAAACATGAAACATGACATAATACAGAACATTAATAGACAAGAACACCTCAAGGACAGAACTACATCCATTTTTTTTTAAGGCACACGTAGCCTACATATCAATACATACACAAACTCTCTAGGTCAAATAGGGGAAAGGCGTTGTGCCTTGAGGTGTTGCTTTATCTGTTTTTTGAAACCAAGTTTGCTGTTCACTTGCGCAATATGAGATGGAACGGAGTTCCATGCAATAATGGCTCTATATAATACTGTACGCTTTCTTGAATTTGTTCTGGATTTGGGGACTGTGAAAAGACCCCTGGTGGCATGTCTGGTGGAGTAAGTGAGTGTGTCAGAGCTGTGTGTAAGTTGACTATGCAAACAATTTGGGATTTTCAACACATTAATGTTTCTTATAAAAAGAAGAAGTGATGAAGTCAGCCTCTCCTCAACTCTTAGCCAAAAGAGACTGGCATGCATAGTATTTATATCAGCTCTCTGATTACAATGAAGAGCAAGACGTGCCGCTCTGTTCTGGGCCAACTGCAGCTTAACTAGGTCTTTACTTGCAGCACTCGACCACACAACTGGACAATAATCAAGATAAGACAAAAATAGAACCTACAGGACTTGCTTTTTGGAGTGTGGTGTCAAAAAAGCAGAGCATCTCTTTATTACACAGACCTCTCCCCATCTTTACAACCATTTAATCTATATGTTTTGACCATGACAGTTCACAATCTAAGGTAACGCCAAGTAATTTAGTCTCCTCAACTTGTTCAACAGCCACACCATTCATTACCAGATTCAGCTGAGGTCTAGAACTTAGGGAATGATTTGTACCAAATACAATGTTCTTAGTTTTACTGGCCACCCATTCCAAAACACACTGCAACTCTTTGTTAACGGTTTCAGTGACTTCATTAGCTGTGGTTGCTGATGCGTATATGGTTGAATCATCAGCATACATGGACACACATGCTTTGTTTAATGCCAGTGGCAGGTCATTGGTACAAATAGAAAAGAGTAGAGGGCCTAGAGAGGTGCCCTGCGGTACACCACACTTTACATTAGAGAAGCTTCCATTAACGAAAACCCTTTGAGTTCTATTAGATAGATAGCTCTGAATCCACGATATGGCAGAGGTTGAAATGCCATAACACATAAAAAAAATTCAACAACAGGTTATGGTCAATAATATCAAAGGCTGCACTGAAATCTAACAATACAGCTCCCACAATTTTCTTAGTATCAATTTCTTTCAACCAATCATCAGTCATTTGTGTCAGTGCAGTACAAGAGGGGGGAGGGGGGAGGATAAATAACAGACATAGTAGATGAGCAGCAGGTGACACAGGAACCACTGCACCAGGCCCATCTTCCTATTGGAAGATAGACTGTAAACCTTGTCAAACATTTCTCTGTCCTCACCTTCCCTTCTTCTGCACTGATTGGAAAATGACTTGACATTTTAAGCTTGTCATTCAGCTGGCTTTCACCTGGTCAGTTCTTTCAGATCAGAGGAGAGAAGGCAAAGAGAGGACAGATCTTTTAGACAGTTGCGACAGAGCCAAACAGATCCAATCTCGTATGATTTCCTGCCATCAAACATCCAAAATCCTGAACAAAATACAGTAGCTGACGTTGCATAAGATAGATGATTACGTCAGGCAAAAATGAAAGGAGGGTGGTTGGTCGGGCGTATAACACAAACGTCTAGCAACCAGTAGGTTGTGAGTTTGAATCTTATCACGGACAACTTTAGCATTTGAGCTAATTAGCAACTTTTCAACTACTTACTACTTTTTAGCTACTTTGCAACTAATTAGCATGTTAGCTAACCCTTCACCTAACCTAAATCAAATACATTTTTATTTTATCACATGCACCGAATACAAGTGTAGACTTTACTGTGAAATGCTTACTTATGAGTCCTTTCCCAACAATGCAGTTAAAAAGTAAGAAAATTAACAAATAGATAAAAAGAAAATAGCAACACAATAAAATAACACAATAAATAACAATAACGAGGCTATATACAGGCTATGTACAAGGAGTACCGGTACAGAGTCAGTGTACTGGGGTACGAGGTGGTTGTGGCGGTTGATTGAGGTAATACAGTATGTACATGTAAGTTTGGTTAGGTGATTGATTGAAGTACTATGTACATGTGGGTAGGGGGTGAAAAGCATAAAGCCCGGGTAGCCGTTTAATCAACTGTTCAGCAGTCTTATGGCTTTTGGGTAGAAGCCTTTTGGTCCCAGGTAGCATGAAGAACAGACTGTGACTTGGACGGTTGGAGTCTTTTACATTTTATATGGCATCACCTGGTATAGAGGTCCTGGATAGCAGGGAGCTCGGTCCCAGTGATGTACTGGGCCGTACGCACTACTACCCTCTGTAGCGCCTTGCGGTCGGATGCCGAGCAGTTGCCATACCAAGCGGTGATGCAGCCAGTCAAGATGCTCTCAATGGTGCAGCTGTAGAACATTTTGAGGATCTGAGGGCCCATGCCAAATCCTTTTGTTTCAGCCTTTCGGATTTACGTACAGAATAATACAAAATGATCTGAGACCAGGTTGGACAGCCAAGTCTCAAAGATACACATCAATGAGATACTGTAACTTCCAGTCCTCAGTATAGGTCACCATTGCACGACTACTATGCATGCATCGCTTGCATGTATTTACATTGTGTGCGAATGCACTACCAGAGTTTTGAAAAGTCTGTTTAATAATACTTAGGCCTACCTGTGGATATTTTGTCTCAAGTTCCCAGAGGTATGAGGACAAACCACCCAGACAACCGGTAGAGTAAGTTCAAATGTAATTTTATTTTATTCACATTATTTAGTCTCGCTGGCCACTTCAAATAGTTTAAGTTCAATATTTCAGAAGGTGAATTACGTAAGCTAGTCACTGGATGGCTAATGGGGCAAAGGTCACCCCACCCTCGCTCCACAACAGTTGGCAGAGCTATTGTGTTATCCTGACCCTGACTGACACAGTGAAGCGCTCACTGCCCTCCAAAGAGCTGGCTGTTAAAAAATAAAGCTCCTTTTATTCAACTTCTTCATCTCTCTCCCTTCCTCCATCTCGGCTGAATAGAAGTCATTGAGGTCTACTAACGAAAGATTGTACTGATCTAAAAAGGAGACATGTAGGCTTGCCACCACATCCATAAAGGTCCAAGGGTGGATTGGCCATCTGGCAATTCTGGCAAATGCCTGATGGGCTGGACAATTTTCTTGTTGGGTGGGCTGCTCGAAATTGACACACGAAAATATAATTTGTATATAAAAGTAAAACAATGGCAAAGGTGACATGGCTGGCAGCCCATGGGCCTGATAAGTTATTATTATTATTTTTTTTTTTTATTGTGCAATTTCTCTGTTATACTAACAGCCTTTGGCTGATCAGTGGGCAACGGCCAGCCCCCCTACCAAGATGGGCCGGCCCGGTTTTCTGATGAGCTGAGGTCACGCAAACTCACATTCAAAGTCAAACGCGGCATCAGCAAAGAGACCTGCTCCAACTCTGTCATCAGTTAAGACAGCCAAGATCATGGCTATTAAAAAACGGAAACAGTGCCTATAAATTAAGAAAGAGCATATTTTAAATTGTAACTCACTCAAAACTTCCTATTGATCCTAAAACCATGATTTGGTCAAACAGTGAAGTGCATTATCCTCCTGATTCCTGTAATCAAAGTGTCTGCCCTGCCCCTGTGCCTGTACCCTTGCTGGGGCCTGATGCTGGGATAAGCGAGCCACTCTCCTCTCCCCCCATGCACTCGAGAGAAAAATGTGTTCTGATTGTAGGCTATAACATTTCAAAATGCAAATACAGGAAAAACACAGCTTTGGAACCAAGACTTTAAAAGAACTGATATTGGCACAAGATGGAGGGAGTGTTGGAACATAACACACAAAATTACAGTTAACGAAAATGTACGCTTAATCCAGTATAAATGAATGTATAGAATTTAATATACAGTGGGGAAAAAAAGTATTTAGTCAGCCACCAATTGTGCAAGTTCTCCCACTTAAAAAGATGAGAGAGGCCTGTAATTTCATCATAGGTACACGTCAACTATGACAGACAAAATGAGAAAAAAAATTCCAGAAAATCACATTGTAGGATTTTTAATGAATTTATTTGCAAATTATGGTGGAAAATAAGTATTTGGTCAATAACAAAAGTTTCTCAATACTTTGTTATATACCCTTTGTTGGCAATGACACAGGTCAAACGTTTTCTGTAAGTCTTCACAAAGTTCACACACACTGTTGCTGGTATTTTGGCCCATTCCTCCATGCAGATCTCCTCTAGAGCAGTGATGTTTTGGGGCTGTCGCTGGGCAACACAGACTTTCAACTCCCTCCAAAGATTTTCTATGGGGTTGAGATCTGGAGACTGGCTAGGCCACTCCAGGACCTTGAAATGCTTCTTACGAAGCCACTCCTTCGTTGCCGGGCGGTGTGTTTGGGATCATTGTCATGCTGAAAGACCCAGCCACGTTTCATCTTCAATGCCCTTGCTGATGGAAGGAGGTTTTCACTCAAAATCTCACGATACATGGCCCCATTCATTCTTTCCTTTACACGGATCAGTCGTCCTGGTCCCTTTGCAGAAAACAGCCCCAAAGCATGATGTTTCCACCCCCATTCTTCACAGTAGGTATGGTGTTCTTTGGATGCAACTCAGCATTCTTTGTCCTCCAAACACGACGAGTTGAGTTTTTACCAAAAAAGTTCTATTTTGGTTTCATCTGACCATATGACATTCTCCCAATCCTCTTCTGGATCATCCAAATGCACTCTATCAAACTTCAGACGGGCCTGGACATGTACTGGCTTAAGCAGGGGGACACGTCTGGCACTGCAGGATTTGAGTCCCTGGCGGCGTAGTGTGTTACTGATGGTAGGCTTTGTTACTTTGGTCCCAGCTCTCTGGAGGAGGAGGTCGTCGGGTAAGCTTGGCTTTATACATGGCTTGGGCTTTGTCGAGTAAGGCTTAAACTATGTATTTAGATTGTAGTTAGGTATTGTAGGTAGTTATCGTGGGTTGTTGTAATTATTGTAGGTTAGTATTGTATTCGACTGTGCCCGGCATAGCACGAAGCTAGCTAGCTAACCCACCACCTGGACTAGCTAGCGAGTAGCTAATAGCAACGGTATAGTTATTTCACGCCTGAGAGTGCCTGTAATTACGCCAGCTGGCTGCCTACAATAATTACATACAATAATTGCCTACCATTCAGCTGTTTTCTAACCTCATTGTCTGAACCGTCAACGTTAGGTAGCAAGTGGCTACTGTGCTTGAAATTTAGCTAGCTTGTTGCTACCTGGATAGCTACTAGTAAACAATAGCTGGAACGACCGAGCGAACAGACGCGAACTGGCTGAGTCAATTCAGTGGCTAGCTTTGCACTTGGCTAGCTAACAGTAGCTGCTAGGGGTAAGTCATAACCTACATTTGTGTTTTGTTTTTTACATGTTGATAGCCCGAGTCGTTCAAGGAATTCGGGACATGGGTGACTAGTTAACGTTAGTTTGGCTCTCTCTGTGTGTTCGTGCCGTGAAAGGAGGGGTTCTTCTTTGTCTGAAAGCAATGGCTAGCTAGTTTGCTAACTATTCTAGCTAACTAACTGGCTGAATAAGTTGACGAAGGACTCGCTCAAGCTGTCGGGACTAACCCACAACGTTAGACACGGACACAAACGATCTGCTTGCGTGTTGATACACTGGTGGTTTGTTGTGGCCGAGTATTGGCGCTAAACCGTGTTGTTGGAGTCCGGCATGCTAGCTGGCTGTGGCGTCTTATGACTTGGTGCCCGGACGATTTTCACTGAATAATACTGCACCTAGTTAGCTAGCTGAATAAACTGAGTTAGTCTATTCCTAGAAAACATTGAACCGCTGTAGTTTACAACAATTATAGTTTCTGAGGTGGAAGTTGGGAGAGTTATATTTGGGAGTTGTGGTGAGGGAGGCCCCGCTCTCTCCTTTCCCAGATGTTTAGTTCATTTCATTCCGATCTCCTCTGCATTATTGTAGCCATTTGCTGCAGCCTGTCAACTATGCCACTGCCTATCCCTGTTCTCTCCTCTCCGCACAGGCTACACAAACGCCTCACACCGCGTGGCTGCTGCCTCTCTAACCTGGTGGTCCCTGCACGCACCACCGACCTGGAGTTCCAGGTCTCAGGCAGCCTCTGGAACTGCCGTTCTGCTGCCAACAAGGCAGAGTTCATCCCAGCCTATGCTACCCTCCAGTCCCTCGACTTCTTGGCGCTGACGGAAACATGGATTACCACTGAAAACACTGCTACTCCTACTGCTCTCTCCTCGTCTGACCATGTGTTCTCGCATACCCCGAGAGCATCTGGTCAGCGGGGTGGTGGCACAGGAATCCTCATCTCTCCCAAGTGGACATTCTAAATTTTTCTCCTAGCCCATCTGTCTATCTCCTCATTTGAATTCCATGCTGTCACAGTCACTAGCCCATTTAAGCTTAATATCCTTGTCATCTATCGCCCTCCAGGTTCCCTTGGAGAGTTCATCAATGAGCTTGACGCCTTGATAAGTTCCTTTCCTGAGGATGGCTCACCCCTCACAGTTCTGGGGGATTTCAACCTCCCTACGTCTACATTTGACTAATTTCTCTCTGCCTCCTTCTTTCCACTCCTCTCCTCTTTTGACCTCACCCTCTCACCGTCCCCCCCTACTCACAAGGCAGGCAATACGCTTGACTTCATCTTTACTAGATGCTGTTCTTCTACTAATCTCACTGCAACTCCCCTCCATGTCTCCGACCACTACTTTGTATCCTTTCTCTCTCTCGCTCTCCTCCAACACTACTCACTCTGCCCCTACACAGATGGTAATGCGCCGTCGCAACCTTCGCTCTCTCTCTCCCGCTACTCTCTCCTCTTCCATCCTATCATCTCTTCCCTCTGCTCAATCCTTCTCCCTCCAATCTCCTGATTCTGCCTCCTCAACCCTCCTCTCCTCCCTTTCTGCATCATTTGACTCTCTATGTCCCCTATCCTCCCGGCCGGCTCGGTCCTCCCCTCCAGCTCCGTGGCTTGATGACTCATTGCGAGCTCACAGAACAGAGCTCCGGGCAGCTGAGCGGAAATGGAAGAAAACTAGACTCCCTGCGGACCTGGCATCTTTTCACTCCCTCCTCTCTACATTTTCTTCATCTGTTTCTGCTGCTAAGGCCACTTTCTACCACTCTAAATTCCAAGCATCTGCCTCTAACCCTAGGAAGCTCTTTGCCACATTCTCCTCCCTGCTGAACCCCTTCTCAAAAAACCAACACTCGATCCCTCTGATGTCAACAACTACAGACCAGTATCCCTTCTTTCTTTTCTCTCCAAAACTCTTGAGCGTGCCGTCTTTAGCCAACTCTCTTGCTATCTCTCTCAGAATGACCTTCTTGATCCAAACCAGTCAGGTTTCAAGACTGGTCATTCAACTGAGACTGCTCTTCTCTGTGTCACGGAGGCTCTCCGCACTGCTAAAGCTAACTCTCTCTCCTCTGCTCTTGTCCTTCTAGACCTGTCTGCTGCCTTTGATACTGTGAACCATCAGATCCTCCTCTCCACCCTCTCCGAGCTGGGCATCTCCGGCGCGGCTCACTCTTGGATTGCGTCCTACCTGACCGGTCGTTCCTACCAAGTGGCGTGGCGAGAAGCTGTCTCCGCACCACGTGCTCTCACCACTGGTGTCCCACAGGGCTCAGTTCTAGGCCCTCTCCTATTCTCGCTATACACCAAGTCACTTGGCTCTGTCATATCCTCACATGGCCTCTCCTATCATTGCTACGCTGACGATACACAACTAATCTTCTCCTTTCCCCCTTCTGATAACCAGGTGGCGAATCGCATCTCTGCATGTCTGGCAGACATATCAGTATGGATGACGGATCACCACCTCAAGCTGAACCTTGGCAAGACGGAGCTGCTCTTCCTCCCGGGGAAGGACTGCCTGTTCCATGATCTCGCCATCACGGTTGACAACTCCGTTGTGTCCTCCTCCCAGAGTGCGAAGAGCCTTGGCGTGACCCTGGACAACACCCTGTCGTTCTCCGCTAACATCAAGGCGGTGACCCGATCTTGTAGGTTCATGCTCTACAACATTCGGAGAGTACGACCCTGCCTTACACAGGAAGCGGCACAGGTCCTAATCCATGCACTTGTCATCTCCCGTCTGTATTACTGCAACTCGCTGTTGGCTGGGCTCCCTGCCTGTGCCATTAAACCCCTACAACTCATCCAGAATGCCGCAGCCCGTCTGGTGTTCAACCTTCCCATGTTCTCTCACGTCACCCCGCTCCTCCGCACACTCCACTGGCTTCCAGTTGAAGCTCGCATCTCTTACAAGACCATGGTGCTTGCCTATGGAGCTGTGAGGGGAACGGCACCTCCGTACCTTCAGGCTCTGATCAGTCCCTACACCCAAACGAGGGCATTGGGTTCATCCACCTCTGGCCTGCTGGCTCCCCTTCCTCTGCGGAAGCATAGTTCCCGCTCAGCCCAGTCAAAACTGTTCGCTGCTCTGGCACCCCAATGGTGGAACAAGCTCCCTCACGACGCCAGGACAGCGGAGTCACTCACCACCTTCCGGAGACATTTGAAACCCCACCTCTTTAAGGAATACCTGGGATAGGATAAAGTAATCCTTCTACCCCCCAAAAAAATTACAAAAAAATATATATAAAAAATAATATATATATAACAAAAAAAATCAATAAAAAAAATATCCTTTGTAAAGTGGTTATCCCACTGGCTATAAGGTGAATGCACCAATTTGTAAGTCGCTCTGGATAAGAGCGTCTGCTAAATGACGTAAATGTAAATGTAATGTCATTCACTAGGTCCCCCCGTGTGGTTCTGGGATTTTTGCTCACCGTTCTTGTGATCATTTTGACCCCACGGGGTGAGATCTTGCGTGGAGCCCCAGATCGAGGGAGATTATCAGTGGTCTTGTATGTCTTCCATTTCCTAATAATTGCTCCCACAGCTGATTTCTTCAAACCAAGCTGCTTACCTATTACAGATTCAGTCTTCCCAGCCTGGTGCACGTCTACAATTTTGTTTCTGGTGTCCTTTGACAGCTCTTTGGTCTTGGCCATAGTGGAGTTTGGAGTGTGACTGTTTGAGGTTGTGGACAGGTGTCTTTTATACTGATAACAAGTTCAAACAGGTGCCATTAATACAGGTAACGAGTGGAGGACAGAGGAGCCTCTTAAAGAAGAAGTTACAGGTCTGTGAGAGCCAGAAATCTTGCTTGTTTGTAGGTGACCAAATCCTTATAATTTTCCACCATAATTTGCAAATAAATTCATTAAAAATCCTACTATGTGATTTTCTGGAAAAAATGTCTCAATTTGTCTGTCATAGTTGACGTGTACCTATGATGAAAATTACAGGCCTCTCTCAGCTTTTTAAGTGGGAGAACTTGCACAATTGGTGGCTGACTAAATACTTTTTTTCCCCACTGTACAAGAGACAAAATTCACAAATTCTACAGGAAAACGGCAGAGTCATGTCTTAAGTGTAAAACTAACAATGACTAAATAATTCATGCCTTCTGGGAGTGCTATAAAGTCTAAAAGTTATGGGCACAGTTAAAAAGCTTGCTGTCAGAAGTTTGACAATGTAAATGTACTTTTAATCTGTATATCAGCATATTTCAAGACATGGCATATGGGGGTGCGGTGAGATACCCAATGTGTTGGACAATATTATTTAACACTTATATTGAAGAAGCTATTACTTAAATACTGGAAGTCAAATGATACTCCAACGTTAAGAGAATGGAATAATCAAATGCTTTATTATTTAAATATTGGAAAAAAATCTGTCTACACAAATTTGAAATCATATGAGTTAGGGTCTTACAAGTATTAGAAACAACATTAGGTGTGGATATGGTGGGAACATTGGGTCTGAGCAAGTGTGATATTGTTAATGTTTGTGGAAATGAATGTATGTAATGTTAAGTTGTTAATGTTTTTTGTCTATGTATGTTTTTTGTTTGTTGTAAAAAAAAAAAGAGCACAAAAAGGTAAATAAAATACAAAAATGTGTCAATGAAGCTTTATTAATAATCGTAGCAAATTATGCATCAGGAATGGTGGAGATCCTAGCAGGCCTGTCCAATGGGACAACCCTATTCATAATTGCATGATCATTTTGATTAAAGGGATACTTGGGGATTTTGGCAATGAGGCCCTTTATCTACAGTATTTCCTCTGATGAACTTGTGGATACCATTTGTATGTCTCTGTGTCCAGTATGAAGGAAGTTAGAGGTAGTTTCATGAGCCAATGCTAACTAGTGTTAGCACAATGACTGGAAGTATATGGGTATCTGCTAGCATGCTATGTTAACTTGTTTATTGTTTTTGTCTATATATGGTTTTTGTTTGTTGTAAAAAAAAAAAAAAACTGCAAAAAAAGGAAAATAACATATATAATAAATAAAAAAGAACAGTTTAGGAAGCTTCGTCCCCTTGTCCTTGTCGAAGAGAGGATGGTCTCAGCTTTCTGTAGGTATCATTTGTATTTCTCAACTCTCAATATTCAGCTCAATAGCAACTATTTTACAACCAATATATTTGATATGGCTTTGAGATATGGAGCGGTGCGTGCGCAAAATGCGCATCGGCCATTGCGAGGGCATAGGCCTATAGCTATCATGGGTAGTAGCCTGTAACTTCAACGTTCTTTTTAGGACAGTACATGTACTGTTGGATGAATAACGCCAGTGGGTATTATATTTAAAGTTAGCAATCTAGTTAATGTGTTTTGAGTATCCACTTCCTCAGGTGTTGAACCCCCTATTAACTGAATTGCTTTTATAGAGGACTGAATTGAATTGTGAGGATGACCACAATTTATTTTCACAATGAGCCAAATCTATTGGTTTTCTACCCAAAGTTGCAAAGGAAATGTGATCTATTTAATAAACACAAGACACCAGCAAAATGGATAAAAGACTGTGGCAGTATTGCAGGAACAGCGGCATAAATATTTACTTACTTACTTTAAAAAACATTCTGCATTGTTGGTTAAGGTCTTGTAAGTAAGCATTTCACGGTAAGGTCTACACCTGTTGTATTCGCCGCATGTGACAAATGACTGTAAGTCGCTTTGGATAAAAGCATCAGCTAAATGGCATATTATTATTATTATAAATACAATTTGATTTGATTTGTTCTAGTGGTCAAAACCTGGTACTTTCACACTATGGTAAATAGTGCAAGCAACTTCATTTAGTAATTCCTTTGAACAGGGGAGAGAGAAAAAAAAACTCCAGATTCACAGGGAATACATTACATAAGCAACACTCCAAGCTACAGCTTCATACCACTTGTCAAAGATAGAGAACTGATACTGTATACTGGGTGTTGGGGTGGGATTGGCATGGGGTGTGGGTGGTCCTTGGGTGGCTTTTGACCATTTAAAAAAAGTATATTCTTCATGTCTTACTCATTGGTAGGAAGAAGTTTGGTCCAAATCGGATGTTGGGTACTATATTTATAGAATGAATCCTATAAATTAAAATGACCAATTTGGGTGCAATCAATTAGCTTAATTTCTCAGCGATCAAATTATATTTCAACAAAATAATGTTTCAGAAATGCTAATCGTATCTGTTACTAACTACAGAAACTATTTCAGAACAATCTGAGATGGTGGGTGTCGAAATCCTATTTATTGTGCTCTTTGAGGTGGAATGATCCTAATCTAATCTAACCTAACTCTGTTCCACCAGCCAACTTCTCAACAGGACTAGGCACATCTCTAGGCAGACAACTGTGCTTACAGGTACACCTCGTCTGACTGGCTATCTGATGATTATACAACGTTGATGACACACCCCGCTAGGTTACACACTGGGAAATACTATAGTGTACCAATAGGTGACTGGCCCTACCTAACCACACCACAATACAATACAATCTACAATGGAGGACTTTACCTCAGGGGAGTGGTGGTGTACAGTAGCCTGTCAAACCTCACCTATGCTTTTGAGGAAGTATCAGGACGGGAGAGGAAAATAGTTTTACATGTTCATTCTAAGCAAATGCATCCCATGACATCTTCTGATGCCAAATAGCACTTGGTCTCTATCTGAAGTGCTCAATGAATGGCATTCCATAAGAGCAAATTACTTCTAAAAAATATGATTTCAAACTATAGCCAACATGATTTGACTGGTTATTTTTGGTTATGATAACACTAAGTTAATATAGTTCAAAATCACAAAGCTTTTTTCATTGATTTAAATCGAACAGACTATGGCTTTAATTTATAATCAATAATCTTACCAAGGAACTCGTCCAAGTAGTTGTAGTATACAAAAAATGCAGTATCCTAATAATAAGACAGTGTGAAAAAACACCATAATAATTAGATTACCATAATAAAAGTGTGTTACCTACCTTGTCCCTGGCTTTCTTTTCTGGCAACGATAACGCGGCCAAGACACTGCCCGTGTGGTGAGATATCTCCATCCGTTGGAATACTTATTATTCTTCAGTGGGGTTTATCGGCGGTTGGCATCCAACGTTATAGTGCATTACCGCCACGTACTGTACTGGAGTGTGGGCCAGAGACAGGGAGAAACTAAATCCAACCTGCCAGCCCCGTTGCTCTTAAAAAAGATTACAAAATATTTGAGACTATATATAATGACGTTCTACTCAATACTCTTTAAACTAATGTCCTGTATCCCCTTCTCCCTCATACTAGATCTCATCCTCTCTCTTTCCCTCCGATACTGCCCACACTATAGCAATACATGCTCCATGGTCTCTGTTTCCTGACAATAATCACACTTTCCTGTTGGATGCTTTCCTATCACATTTAATGTCTTATTCAACTGGCTGTGTCCCACCCTTAATCTTGTAAAAATAGCCTCCTCTCTTCTGTCCCTTCCTGCCGTCCTCCCCGACTTTCCTCTGTACTTGAAATAAATGCCTTCCCTTATTATCTCTATTCCACTGCTCCTGCCATCTCTGCACCATCACTGTATATATCAGTCTTTTTGCCTCTGCCTTGCTCATTGAAACGTCAACATCAACATCCCCACTACTAAGTGCTTGTTTAGCCTATTCGTCTACTTCCTCGTTCCCCTCCACCCCCACATGGGCTGGGACCCAAGTACATCTTATCTGAATACCCATCTGTTTAATCATGCCATGGGTTTGTAGCACCTCATAAAGCAGGTATTGTCTGGTACGTGAGCTAAAGGACTGGAGACTCTTTAACACTGCACATGAATCCGAGCAAATAACTACTGTGTCTTGTTTGACTTCCTCCACCAACTCCAGGGCCAACAGTATGGCCATCAGCTCCGTCGTATATACAGCCAGATGATCTGTAATACGTTTCCTGATTTCCACCCCACATTCCTGCACTACAAATGCTGACCCAGTACGTCCTGTCCTTGGATCTTTTGAACCATCTGTGAAAATGGCCACAAAATCCTGATACACAGTTTCCAGACGTCTCTTAAAGAAATAAAATGGATCAACACCCTCCCTATCTTTCTGTAGTCTCTCCAACACTTCTAGATCAACTACTGGAGGCGGGAGTAGCCATGGTGGATTTTCCGTTGGAATACGGCGGTACAAGCGCTTGTTTCAAAGAGTGCTCCGTAAGCCACGCCCCAGTGGGCAGAGCTAGGCATGTTGCACCGGGACAAGTTGAAATACAAAGAAAAGCCTCTCAATTTACAATGGGTTCGCCTTTGTTTTGTGTAGCCTATTTATGCTCATATGTTTGAGACCAGTGTATTGCAGTTTATTTCGTTTTATACTTAATAAGTAAACTATCTTCGAGTAGTAAACAGGGAAACGTCTGCTAAATGACTAAAATGTAAAATGTAATGTAAATGAAACAATGAGTCCCAGACAGTTTGAAATAGAACATTCCAGAGGGGGGCATCGTTTACTAGGCTACCTACATTATTGGGACCATGGTTATCAATGGTTATTGGTTATTTACCAGGTAACAAGAAGTGAAAACGAAACAAGGACTGAAGTAATAGACTCCTTATTCTTCTCAACTAGAGATTGAAATAAATGGTGTTTCTTTGAAAAGATGGGCCTGGCTGACATGACAAATACATTCAAGGGGAAAGGATCCACAGACACTGCACATCTCTTTATTTACAATGCTGGCTGCCATCGTTAACACACACACAGGACATTGAATGCTACCTGAATTGACTCAGAAAAGTAACATAAGTAGGCCTACAGTATCACAGCGAGGTCAAACAGGTTTACTATAGGCAGGGTGTGGCTCAACAGGCAGTATGCATCCCAAAGGGCACCCTCTTCCCTATTACTTCTCCCTGTACCATGTATATGGAATAGGGTGCCCTTTGGAACAAATTCCATCTATTGATGAAGCCACCTGAAATCAATGGCTGCATGCCAATTGTCCATCTCCCTCTTCATGGATTTCCAAGCGTTGGATAGGTGTAAGCTTTGGCTTTAACTTCTTTGCACCATTGTTAAATCCCTGAGATGAGAAGAAATGTGTAAGTCCACACTTTGGGAGGTCAGTGGATATGCACCCAATGTTAATGGCCACACACCTTTGAGTCATTAGTAAAAAGATAAATATATTCTATAAAAGGACAAATAATTGACACAAGTTGTTGCAGTAGTAGGTAAGACAATGGATCCAGAGCCGTATAGGTTAATTATGGACTTTAAAGTAACAGGCAGGTAACAGGTAGAGGGGGGCCAGGTGTGATTGGGCCAGGCAAGTCCAGGTGTCAGGCCAGGGTGTCCTCAGTCATGTTCCAAGAGCCTCAGGCCCTCTGGAAGGGGAGACAGAGAAAAGATGAAGTTTAGTGAGAGCATGGCTTAGACCATAGTACACCACATGCACTGTGGACACTGGATAATATGACTAACACACACACTAGTTTGACCTCGCTGTGAAACTGTTGGACTACTTACACTACATGGACAAAGGTATATGGACACCTACTCGTCGAACATCTCATTCCAAAATCATGGGCATTAATATGGAGTTGGTCCCCCCTTTGCTGCTATAACAGCCTCCACTATTCTGGGAAGGCTTTCCACTATATGTTGGAACAACACCTGTTTAACCTCGCTGTGATACTGTAGGCCTACTTACGTTACTTTTGAGTCAATTCAGGTAGCATTCAATGTCCTGCATTTTTGTTAACCATGGCAGCCAGCATTGTAAATAAATATAGAGCTGTGCAGAAAGATAATCAGCCTCTGCTCCCCTTAATGTATTTTTCATTTACATTTTAGTCATTTAGCAGACGCTCTTATCCAGAGCAACTTACAGTTAGTGAGTGCATACATTATTTTTTTATTTTTTTTTATACTGGCCCCCCATGGGAAACGAACCCACAACCTTGGCGTTGCAAACGCCATGCTCTACCAACTGAGCCAAGTCCCTGCCAGCCATTCCCTCCCCTACCCTGGACGACGCTGGGCCAATTGTGCGCCGCCCCATGGGTCTCCCGGTCGCGGCCGGCTACGACAGAGCCTGGATTCGAACCAGGATCTCTAGTGGCACAGCTAGCACTGCGATGCAGTGCCTTAGACCACTGCGCCACTCGGGAGACGTGTCAGCAAGGCCCATCTTTTCAAAGAAAACAACTGAATTATATCTCTATTTGCCCAAAATAAGTAGTTTTGTTGTGATTGCAAGAAAATCCTAACAATTCAGGTAAAGAGCCACAGTCAGGCAGAAAAAATCTGAATGTTCTATCATAAAGTGAGAACAATTAGTTTACGTGGCTGATATGGCTGCTACTTAGAAATACTATGACAGTAAATTAATAGATGACATTCACTGCTATAAAGCTGTCTCCAATATAATCGCATAGTTTACACAGACCCACCGCGGACATTTGACAAATACATCTCCTTGTGAAAATGACTCCCATGGTCTGTTTAATCAACAAACTCAATGTATTCCAAATACTGGTGGTAACCAAATGATCCCATTAATGTGGGTAGCCTAGTAAACGATGCCCCCCTCTGGAATGTTCTATTGCGAACTGTCTGGGACCCAGAGGGGTTGGGTTAAATGCGGCAGACACACTTCGTTTAAATGCATTCAGTTGTGCAACTTTATATGTATTTATTTGTATTCAATCTTTATTTAACTAGGCAAGTCACTTAAGAACAAATTATCATGTACAATGACGGCCTACCAAAAGGCCTCCTGCGGGGACCGGGGTTGGGATTAAAAATACAATTAAAATATAGGACAAAACACACTCCACGACGAGACACCACAACACTACATAAAGAAAGACCTAAGACAACAACATAGCATGGCAGCAACACAACATGGTAGCAGCACAAAACATGCACTCCCTAGGTATCCCCTTTTCCTTCCCTTCGTTGTGGTTTTTCTGTTTACTACTCAAATACATTTTACTTATTAAGTCAGACGAAATTAAATCCAATACACTGGTCTCAAATATATTAGCATAACTAGGCTACACAGAATGAAGGCGGACCATTGTACATTGAGAGGCTTATCTCCAAAATAAAACCTGTCCCTGTCCAACATGGCAAGCTCTGCCCACTCTTTAAAATAAGCGCTCGTATCGCCGTATTCCAACGGATCGAGATATCTCACCACACCGGAAAATCTGTCTCCAAACGGTGTGTGGGTTTGTTCAGATTGAGGAACGGAACAAAAATGTTTGAGAAATTGCCTTATTTCCCTGCCTAAACTAACTAACTAAAATGCCACTTTGACCCAAATATGAAGTCAGTCGTGTGGGTCACCTACCCCATGTGCTTTCACATAGCTGATGTGATGAAATGTCCCCCTCTTGCACAAATATGCATGTTATTGCTGCTGTGTGGGAAGTTAAGTGAAGAAACTCCCATGTGGGCAAACAATGTCGTACCACCGCTCAACTTTCTATTTCATTATCTGGCCTCTACCTCCTCCTGCTGGTGGCTTAACTGCATCGCACTAATGAAGAGTTTCCTACAGAGCTGTTAGTGCACTTGGGCTTCTAATAGACAGTATATCAGCCTATGATATTTAGTAATATCATGTTAGGTGGCTGCTTCTCTATGTAACATTCACATGTTATATTACTGTTGAACTCATTTAGAAAACCTTCTAGAACATGGGCTGACAGCAGATCGATAATATAGCCTTACCCTCCATAGTTATTTCTTAGAAATAAATTAGTGAACCTAGGTTATTTATATCTCATTGTTCCAGAAGTAAATTTATTGCCAGTTCATATTTTTTTCCTTCTTCTGGTTTAGATCATCCATGAACCAAGAAACCACAGTCTCATACATGTCAGCTAAAAGTGGCATCTGCATGAGCAGAAAGGAAGAGAGAGACTGGGAGAGAGATAGAGAGATTGGCTATACTTAAACTCTTTAACATCATCCTCAGCTCTGGCATATTCCCCAATATTTGGAAACAAGGACTGATCACCCCAATCCACAAAAGTGGAGACAAATTTGACCCTAATAACTACCGTGGGATATGTGTCAACAGCAACCTTGGGAAAATCCTCTGCATTATCATTAACAGCAGACTCGCACAATTCCTCAGCGAAAACAATGTACTGAGCAAATGTCAAATTGGCTTTTTACCAAATTACCGTACGACAGACCACGTATTCACCCTGCACACCCTAATTGAGAAACAAACAAACCAAAACAAAGGCAAAGTCTTCTCATGCTTTGTTGATTTCAAAAAAGCTTTCGACTCAATTTGGCATGAGGGCCTGCTATGCAAATTGATGGAAAGTGGTGTTGGGGGGAAAACATACAACATTATAAAATCCATATACACAAACAACAAGTGTGCGGTTAAAATTGGCAAAAAACACACATTTCTTTCCACAGGGCCTGGGGGGTGAGACAGGGATGCAGCTTAAGCCCCACCCTCTTCAACATATTTAGTTGAAGTCGGAAGTTTACATACACCTTAGCCAAAAACATTTAAACTCAGTTTTTCACAATTCCTGACATTTAATCTGAGTAATAATTCCCTGTTTTAGGTCAGTTAGGATCACCACTTTATTTTAAGAATGTGAAATGTCAGAATAATACTAGAGAGAATGATTTATTTCATCTTGTATTTCTTTCATCACATTCCCAGTGGGTCAGAAGTTTACATACACTCAATTAGTATTTGGTAGCATTGCCTTTAAATTGTTTAACTTGGGTCAAACGTTTCGGGTAGCCTTCCACAAGCTTCCCACAATAAATTGGGTGAATTTTGGCCCATTCCTCCTGACAGAGCTGGTGTAACTGAGTCAGGTTTGTAGGTCTCCTTGCTCACACACACTTTTTCAGTTCTGCCCACAAATGTTCTATGGGTTTGAGGTCAAGGCTTTGTGATGGCCACTCCAATACCTTGACTTTGTTGTCCTTAAGCCATTTTGCCAGAACTTGCTTGGGGTCATTGTCCATTTGGAAGACCCATTTGCGATCAAGCTTTAACTTCCTGACTGATGTCTTGAGATGTTGCTTCAATATATCCAAATAATTTTCCTTCCTCATGATGCCATCTATTTTGTGAAGTGCACCAGTCCCTCTTGCAACAAAGCACCCCCACAGCATGATGCTGCCACCCCGTGCTTCACGGTTGGGATGGTGTTCTTTGACTTGCAAGCAACCCCCTTTTTCCTCCAAACATAACGATGGTCATTATGGCCAAACAGTTATATTTTTGTTTCATCAGACCAGAGGACATTTCTCCAAAAAGTACGATATTTTTCCCCATCTGCAGTTGCAAACCATAGTCTGGCTTTTTTATGGTGGTTTTGGAGCAGTGGCTTCTTCCTTGCTGAGTGGCCTTTCAGGTTATGTCGATATAGGACTCGTTTTACTGTGGATATAGATACTTTTGTACCTGTTTCCTCCAGCATCTTCACAAGGTCCTTTGCTGTTGTTCTGGGATTGATTTGCACTTTTCGCACCAAAGTACGTTCATCTCTAGGAGACAGAACGCGTCTCCTTCCTGAGCGGTATGACGGCTGCGTGGTCCCATGGTGTTTATACTTGCGTACTATTGTTTGTACAGATGAACGTGGTACCTTCAGGCGTTTGGAAATTGCTCCCAAGGATGAACCAGACTTGTGGAGATCTACAATTTTATTTCTGAGGTCTTGGCTGATTTATTTTGATTTTCCCATGATGTCAAGCAAAGAGGCATTGAGTTTGAAGGTAGGCCTTGAAATACATCCACAGGTACAACTCCAATTGACTCAAATGATGTCAATTAGAAGCTTCTAAAGCCATGACATCATTTTCTGGAATTTTCCAAGCTGTTTAAAGGCACAGTCAACTTCTGACCCACTGGAATTGTGATTTAGTGAATTATAAGTGAAGTAATCTGTCTGTAAACAATTGTTGGAAAAATTACTTGTGTCATGCACAAAGTAGATGTCCTAACCGACTTGCCAAAATTATAGTTTGTTAACAAGACATTTGTGGAGTGGTTGTAAAACGAGTTTTAATGACACCAACCTAAGTGTATGTTAACTTCAGACTTCAACTGTATATCAACGGATTGGCGAGGGCACTAGAACAGTCTGCAGCACCTGGCCTCAACCTACTGGACTCGGATATCAAATGTCTACTGTTTGCTGATGATCTGGTGCTTCTGTCCCCAACCAAGGAGGGCCTACATCAGCACCTAGATCATCTGCACATATTATGTCAGACCTGGGCCCTGACAGTAAATCTCAGTAAGACAAAAATAATGGTGTTCCAAAAAAGGTCCAGTTGCCAGTACCACGAATACAAATTCCATCTAGACACTGTTGCCCTAGAGCACACAAAAACTATACATACCTCGTCCTAAACATCAGCGTCACAGGTAACTTCCACAAAGCTGTGAACGATCTGAGAGAGAAGGCAAGAAGGGCCTTCTTTGCCATGAAAAGGAACATAACATTTGACATACCAATTAGGATCTGGCAAAAAAAAAACTTGAATCAATTATAGAACCTATTGCCCTTTATGGTTGTGAGATCTGGGGTCCGCTCATCAACCAAAAATTCAGAAAATGGGACAAACACCAAATTGAGACTCTACATGCAGAATTCTGCAAAAATATCCTCAGTGTACAACGTAAAACACCAAATAATGCATGCAGAGCAGAATTAGGCAAATACCCGCTAATTATCAAAATCCAGAAAAGAGCCGTTAAATTCTACAACCACCTAAAAGAAAGTGATTCCCAAACCTTCCATAACAAAGCCATCACCTACAGAGAAATGAACCTGGAGGAGAGCCCCCTGGTCCTGGGTCTCTGTTCACAAACACAAACAGACCCCACAGAGCCCCAGGACAGCAACACAATCAGACCCAACGAAATCAAGAGAAAACAAGATAATTACTGACACATTGGAAAGAATTTACCAAAAAACAGAGAGTACACAGTGGCAGAGTACCTGACCACCGTGACTGTATGTATGACCATATTAGAGACACATATTTCCCTCAGATTACACAGACCCAGAAAGAATTCGAAAACGAAACCAATTTTGATAAACGGCCATATCTATTGGGTAAAATACCACGGTTGTGATGAGGTGGTGATGAAGGAGTCAGGTGCAGGAGGGTAAATCACAGAATAACAGGCTTTAATCCACAAAATACAGGTTTACGCAGAAATGCGTCAAACACACTCCAGGGCACAAAATAGGTGCACTGGAAAATACAAGACACACGGGAAAAATACTCCCGTCGATACACAACACAACGAGCTCCACCAAGCTTCACTAACCTCCACAACCCCGGCGACAGCCAGGAGGATGCGGAGCAGGGCGAGCCGGATAGCGACGGTGGAAATCCCATAACAGCACCGTTCCTCTGGACCGTACCCCTCCCACTCCACAAGGTACTGAAGGCCCCCCAGGAACCTCGGTCTGGCTCTGGTGCCACGGTGCCAGAACCGGTTGGTAACCTAGAATACACTGGAAAGGCGTTAGGTTAGTGGAGGAGTGGCGGAGAGAGTTCTGGGCATATTCTGCCCATGGCAAGAACATCGACCACTCCCCCGGGCGGTCCTGAAGTAGGACCGCAGGAACCTACTCACGTCCTGATTTACCTGTTCCACCTGCCCATTACTATCGGGGTGGAACCCAGAGGTCAGGCTGACCGAGACCCCCAGATGTTCCATGAAACACCTTCCAGACCATGGATGTGAACTGGGGACACCGGTCAGACACTATATCCTCTGGTACCCCATAGTGCCGGAAGACGTGTGTAAACAGGGCTTCCGCAGTTTGCAGAGCCGTGGGGAGACCGGGCAGAGGAAGGAGGCGGCAGGCTTTAGAAAAGTGGTCCACAATGACCAGGATGGTGGTGTTACCTTGGGAGAGGGGAAGATCAGTTAGAAAATCAACACTTAGGTGAGACCATGGTCATTGTGGAACTGGTAAAGGTTGTAACTTACCAGCTGGGAGGTGCCTAGGTGCCTTACGCTGGGCCACACTGAGCAGGAGGAGACATACACCCTCACGTCCTTAGCCAAGGTATGCCACCAGTATTTTCCGGTCAGGCAGCGCACTGTACGGCCGATACCTGGGTGACCAGAGGAGGGTGACGTGTTTTTCCAGTAGATCAGACGATCACAGATAAGAGCAGGCACGTACTGTAGCCCATCTGGACACTGAGGTGGAGAGGGATCCGTGCGTAATGCCTGCTCTATATCTGCGTCCATACTACCGGCGCCACAATGCAGGAGGCCGGCAGTATGGGAGTGTTTTCGCTGGGCCTCTCCTCTGTGTCATACAGCCGGGACAGCGCGTCTGCCTTCACGTTCTACGTACCCGGAATGTATGATAAAGTGAAATCAAACCGGTTGAAGAATAGGGCCCACCTGGCCTGGCGAGGATTCAGCCTCCTCGCTGCCCGGATGTACTCCAGTTTACGGTGGTCCGTCCAGATGAGGAAAGGGTGTTTTGCCCCCTCAAGCCAATGCCTCTACACGGTCAAGGCTCGGACAACAGCCAACAGCTCCCGATCACCAACGCCGTAGTTCTGCTCTGCCGGGCTGAGCTTCTTTGAGAAGAATGCACAGGGGTGGAGCTTGGGTGGCGTACCCGAGCATTGAGACAGGACAACCCCTATCCCAACCTCGGACGCAGCCACTTGCACTACGAACAGTAGTGATGAATCGGGGTGGGCCAGTACTGGGGCTGAGGTGAACAGACCCCGCAGTTTGCTGAAGGCCAGGTCAGCCTCAGCCTCAGCTGACCAGCGGAGCCGGGACGGCCCACCCTTCAACAGGGAGGTAATGGGAGCTGCGACCTTGCCAAAGCCCCGGATAAACCTCCAATAGTATTTGGCAAAGCCAAGGAAGCGCAAGAAGAAGGTCTTATCTCATTATTACTGAAACAGGATACAAGTGGAAAATATAAAGATCCAGTCCATTTACAAAATTGGAGGTCCCTTACACTTCAGTGTTGTGATGCAAAAATCCTAGCAAAATGTATAGCGCATAGAATTAAAAAGGTATTGTCGGATATTATTCATTCTAATCAGACAGGTTTTTTACATGGAAGATACATTGGAGATAATATAAGGCAAGTATTGGAAACAATAGAACACTATGGAAAATATGGGAAACCAGGCCTGCTATTCATAGCAGACTTTGAAAAGGCATTTGATAAAGTTCGACTGGGGTTTATATATAAATGCCTGGAGCATTTCAATTTAGGAGAATCTCTTATAAAATGGGTCAAAATCATGTATAGTAACCCTAGGTGTAAAATAGTAAATAATGGCTATTTCTCAGAAAGTTTTAAACTGTCAAGAGGAGTGAAACAAGGTTGTCCACTATTGGCATATCTATTTATTGTGGCCATCGAGATGTTAGCTATTAAAATCAGATCCAATAATAATATCAGAGGATTAGAAATCCAGGGCTTAAAAACAAAGGTGTCATTGTACGCTGATGATTCATGTTTTCTTTTAAATCCACAACTAGAATCCCTCCACAGCCTCATAGAGGATCTAGATACATTTTCTAACCTCTCTGGATTACAACCAAATTATGACAAATGTACTATATTACGTATTGGGTCACTAAAAAATACAATTTTGACATTACCATGTAGTTTACCAATAAAATGGTCTGATGGTGATATGGATATACTCGGAATACATATCCCAAAGGAAGTAAATGATCTCACTTCAATACATTTTAATAGAAAGTTAGCAAAAATAGATAAGATCTTACTACCATGGAAAGGAAAATACCTGTCAATTTGTGGAAAAATCACCCTGATTAACTCTTTAGTATTATCCCAGTTTACCTATTTGTTTATGGTCTTGCCTACGCCTAGCGAACAGTTTTTTAAGTTATATGAGAAAAAAATATTCCATTTTATTTGGAACGGCAAGCCAGACAAAATTAAAAGGGCATATTTATATAATGAATATGAATTCGGAGGACAGAAAGTATTAAATATTAAAGCATTAGACCTATCACTAAAAGCTTCAGTCATACAAAAGTTATACTTAAATCCGAACTGGTTCTCAAGCAAATTAGTAAGATTGTCTCACCCAATGTTCAAGAAAGGCCTTTTTCCCTTTATTCAGATTACAACAACTCATTTGCAGTTATTTGAAAAGGAAATCATCTCCCAAATATCACTATTTCTAAAACAAGCCATAGAAAGTTGGTTGCAATTTCAATTTAATCCTCCAGAAATGACAGAACAAATAATGCAACAAATATTGTGGTTAAATTCAAATATACTAATTGACAAAAAACCTTTATTTTTTGACAGAATGTTTAAAAAAGGTATAATCTTCGTAAATGATATAATCGGTAGGACTGGTGGAGTTATGTCGCACATGCAGCTAACAAAAACATTTGGAAATGTCTGCTCTACCCAAAATTACAACCAAATAATTGCAGCCTTACCGCAAAAGTGGAAGAGGAAAGTGGAAGGGGGAGAAAGTAAGGAACTTGTCTGTCGGCCTTGCATTAAAGAACATAATTGGTTAAGGAAAACTGTGATAAATAAAAAAGTATATCAGTTTCACTTAAGGACCAAAGGATTGACAGCCGTCCCATATAGATTGCAAAATAGTTGGGAAGAGATCTTTGACGTACCGATCCCATGGCATAGTGTTTATGAACTGACACGCAAAACGACACCGGATTCAAAAATTAGAATCTTTCAATTTAAATTATTATGTAAAATTCTTGCTACCAATAGAATGTTATTTATATGGGGGATACAATCTTCCCAGCTCTGCAGATTTTGCTGTGAAGAGACAGAATCATTAGATGATTTGTTTTGGTTCTGTCCATTTGTAGCTTGTTTTTGGACACAGGTCCAGGAATGGCTAAAGGATTGCAATATTTACCTGGAGCTAACCTTGCAGATAGCATTACTGGGTGATCTGAAAAGTCATAGTCAATCGATCAATAATATAATAATACTTTTAGCCAAAATGTTTATTTTTAATTCACAATCTGTAGAAGCAATGAGAATAGAAAGGTTCAGAACTTTTGTAAAACATCACAGTACGGTTGAAATATATATGGCAAATAGAAATCCTATATGGATGGTGTTAAGAGATAGATGGGAGGTATTGAATAGAGTTGAAGGATGGGACTAATAACAAATAACAACAAATAATAACAAAGATAGCTAATAATGTAAGCATACTCTGTCCATAATAGAGTGGGGGAAAAAAAGTATTTAGTCAGCCACCAATTGTGCAAGTTCTCCCACTTAAAAAGATGAGAGAGGCCTGTAATTTTCATCATAGGTACACGTCAACAATGACAGACAAAATGAGACATTTTTTTTCTCCAGAAAATCACATTATAGGATTTGTAATGAATTTATTTGCAAATGATGGTGGAAAATAAGTATTTGGTCAATAACAAAAGCTTCTCAATACTTTGTTATATACCCTTTGTTGGCAATGACAAAGGTCAAACGTTTTCTGTAAGTCTTCACAAGGTTTTCACACACTGTTGCTGGTATTTTGGCCCATTCCTCCATGCAGATCTCCTCTAGAGCAGTGATGTTTTGGGGTTGTCGCTGGGCAACACGGACTTTCAACTCCCTCCAAAGATTTTCTATGGGGTTGAGATCTGGAGACTGGCTAGGCCACTCCAGGACCTTGAAATGCTTCTTACGAAGCCACTCCTTCGTTGCCCGGGCGGTGTGTTTGGAATCATTGTCATGCTGAAAGACCCAGCCACGTTTCATCTTCAATGCCCTTGCTGATGGAAGGAGGTTTTCACTCAAAATCTCACGATACATGGCCCCATTCATTCTTTCATTTACACGGATCAGTCGTCCTGGTCCCTTTGCAGAAAAACAGCCCCAAAGCATGATGTTTCCACCCCCATGCTTCACAGCAGATATGGTGTTCTTTGGATGCAACTCAGCATTCTTTGTCCTCCAAACACGACGAGTTGAGTTTTTACCAAAAAGTTCTATTTTGGTTTCATCTGACCATATGACATTCTCCCAATCCTCTTCTGGATCATCCAAATGCACTCTAGCAAACTTCAGACGGGCCTGGACATGTACTGGCTTAAGCAGGGGGACACGTCTGGCACTGCAGGATTTGAGTCCCTGGCGGCGTAGTGTGTTACTGATGGTAGGCTTTGTTACTTTGGTCCCAGCTCTCTGCAGGTCATTCACTAGGTCCCCCCGTGTGGTTCTGGGATTTTTGCTCACCGTTCTTGTGATCATTTTGACCCCGCGGGGTGAGATCTTGCATGGAGACCCAGATCGAAGGAGATTATCAGTGGTCTTGTATGTCTTCCATTTCCTAATAATTGCTCCCACAGTTGATTTCTTCAAACCAAGCTGCTTACCTATTGCAGATTCAGTCTTCCCAGCCTGGTGCAGGTCTACAATTTTGTTTCTGGTGTCTTTTGACAGCTCTTTGGTCTTGGCCATAGTGGAGTTTGGAGTGTGACTGTTTGAGGTTGTGGACAGGTGTCTTTTATACTGATAACAAGTTCAAACAGGTGCCATTAATACAGGTAACGAGTGGAGGACAGAGGAGCCTCTTAAAGAAGAAGTTACAGGTCTGTGAGAGCCAGAAATCTTGCTTGTTTGTAGGTGACCAAATATTTATTTTCCACCATAATTTGCAAATAAATTCATTAAAAATCCTACAATGTGATTTTCTGGATTTTTTTTCTCAATTTGTCTGTCATAGTTGACGTGTACCTATGATGAAAATTACAGGCCTCTCTCATCTTTTTAAGTGGGAGAACTTGCACAATTGGTGGCTGACTAAATACTTTTTTCCCCCACTGTATATAGGTTGTATGTTGGGAGCTTTTGGGAAAGAGCACAATTAGAAAGATATGGCATATAGAAGCAAACCGGGTGGACATCATGAAAATGATCGGAGAGGTTGAGAGTAGAAGTAGTTCAGGAGCCAAATTTTTTTTATATATATATATATATATAATAGAATTATTGTAAAATGAACTGTGTCCATAAGGTGTAGATAGTAAGTATAGACCGGAAGTAGAGGTCTGGGCATTGTTGTTCACTAATTTACTCCAAGTAGGGAAAGGATGGCGGGGTTGAAAAGTAATAAAGGGGAGTATATATATAAAAAACATGGGGGATTGGAAGTGATGCAGACAATTACATTGATAGAAGATACAATCTATCTGCAATATTAAGCTGATCCATCCCCCCCAGAAAAAAATAAAATAAAAAAAAGCCAAGGAAGCGCTGCACCTCCTTAACCGTGGTTGGAGTCGGCCAATTATACACAGCTGAAATGCGATCTCCCTCCATCGCCACACCTGAGGAGGAAATACGGTATCCAAGGAAGGAGATGGACTGCTGGAAAAACATACCTCTTCTTTGCAGAACTTCTCCAAGTCATTAAGGTTTCGAGGCTGATGTTTGGCAACTCGAACCTTCAGCTCCCTCCACAGATTTTCTATGGGATTAAGGTCTGGAGACTGGCTAGGCCACTCCAGGAACTTAATGTGCTACTTCTTGAGCCACTCCTTTGTTGCCTTGGCTGTGTGTTTTGGGTCATTGTCATGCTGGAATACCCATCCACGACCCATGTTCAATGCCCTGGCTGAGGGAAGGAGGTTCTCACCCAAGATTTGACGGTACATGACCCCGTCCATCGTCCCTTTGATGCGGTGAAGTTGTCCTGTCCCCTTAGCAGAAAAACACCCCCAAAGCATAATGTTTCCACCTCCATGTAAGACGGTGGGGATGGTGTTCTTGGAGTCATAGGCAGCATTCCTCCTCCTCCAAACACGGCGAGTTGAGTTGATGCCAAAGAGCTCCATTTTGGTCTCATCTGACCACAACACTTTCACCCAGTTCTCCTCTGAATCATGCAGATGTTCATTGGCAAACTTCAGACGGGCCTGTATATGTGCTTTCTTGAGCAGGGGGACCTTGCGGGCGCTGCAGGATTTCAGTCCTTCACGGCGTAGTGTGTAAACCAATTGTTTTCTTGGTCCCAGCTGCCTTGAGATCATTGACAAGATCCTCCCGTGTAGTTCTGGGCTGATTCCTCGCCGTTCTCATGATCATTGCAACTCCTCGAGGTGAGATCTTGCATGGAGCCCCAGGCCGAGGGAGATTGACAGTTGTGTTTCTTCCATTTGCGAATAATCGCACCAACTGTTGTCACCTTCTCACCAAGCTGCTTGGCGATGGTCTTGTAGCCCATTCCAGCCTTGTGTAGGTCTACAATCTTGTCCCTGACATCCTTGATTAGCTCGTTGGTCTTGGCCATGGTGGAGAGTTTGGAATCTGATTGATTGATTGCTTCTGTGGACAGGTGTCTTTTATACAGGTAACAAGCTGAGATTAGGAGAACTCCCTTTAAGAGTGTGCTCCTAATCTCAGCTTGTTACCTGTATAAAAGACACCTGGGAGCCAGAAATCTTTCTGATTGAGAGGGGGTCAAATACTTATTTCCCTCATTAAAATGCAAATCAATTTATAAAATTTTTGACATGCGTTTTTCTGGATTTTTGTTTTGTTATTCTGTCTCTCACTGTTCAAATAAACCTACCATTAAAATTATAGACTGATCATTTCTTTGTCAGTGGGCAAACGTACAAAATCAGCAGGGGATCAAATACTTTTTCCCCTCACTGTATGTTTCCATATCCACCGTTTCAGCCTGTGACAGGGGGTATATATATGACTTGGGGAGGTACAGCGTCTACCCGGAGGTTTATCGCGCAATCCCCCTCCCGATGAGGTGGTAATTTAGTCGCCTGCGTTTTAGAGAACGCTTGCGCCAGATCGAGGTTTTCAGGGGGAATGCGCACGGTGGAGGTACTGTCTGGACTTTCCACTGTGGTTGCACCAATGGAAACACCTAGACACCTACCCTGACACTCTCGCAACCACCCCGTGAGAAGATGGGGTTTTGGAGTGCAAGCCAAGGGATACCTAATACCACAGGGAAAGCAGGAGACTCAATAATGGAAAAAGTAACCTGCTCACAATGAGTCTCCTGGGTAATCATGGTGACTGGTGCAGTAACTTCCTTAACCAACCCGGACCCTAATGGTCGACTATCATATGCTCTGATGGGGCGTGGAATGGATAGGGGAATCAATGGAATGCCTATACGGTGTGCGAATGCCCTGTCCATAAAGTTCCCAGCTGTGCCTGAATCTATTAGCGCCTTACACTGGGGAACTACCATGTGCTCAGGAAAGGAGATGTGTATTTTACAGTGCGCAGCAGAGGGCTCTGAACGAGTGTGGGTGTTCGATACCTGGGGTGATGCGAGAGTGCCCTGCCTGCCGTCTCCCAGCCCAAAAGAACGTTGACTACGACGTGTGGTGTATTGTCCCTTCGTGCCACCAGAGTAGCACTGTCGCTGTCCTCCTCCGCTATCTCGGCCGGCGGCTCCATCCAGCTCCATTGGCTCGGGATCCGAGTCGTCCTGGGTGGGAACAGGCAGACCCCTACCAGGACGTCCTCTGGCTGCCAGCAGGTTGTCCAAACGAATGGCCATGTCCACCAGTTTGTTGAAGGACAACATGGTGTCTCGGCAGGCTAGCTTCCGTCGGACGTCCTCCCGCAGATGGCACCGGAAATGGTCGATCAGGGCACACTCGTTCCACCCGGACCCCACTGCCAGCGTCCGAAACTCCAATGCGAAGTCCTGCGCAGTCCTCGTCCCCTGCCTCAGGTGGACCAGCCGCTCACCTGCCTCTCGACCCTCGGGCAGGTGATCGAAGACCGCCCGGAAGAGGTGAGCGAACTCCCCATACTTCTCCAACGTGGCTCCTCCTTCGTTCCACACCGCGTTGGCCCACTCCAGGGCTTTCCCCGAGAGGCAAGAGACGAGGGCAGACACCTTCTCCCGCTCCGATGGAACCGGTCGGATGCTGGAGAAGTAGAGCTCCAGTTGGAGAAGGAATCCTTGGCACAGTGCCGCTGTCCCGTCGAACTCCCCTGGTCGGGATATCTGGATCCCTCCAGGTGCTGGGGTGTAGGTGGCGGGATCCGGTTGACCAGCTGGTCTCGACGGATCGGGCTCTCTCCTCTCCAGGCGTTGGACGACCTGAAGAACCCGACCCATCGCTTCACCCAAGCTGGCTAGCATAGTTGAATGCTCCTGGACCCGTTCCACGACTTCAGGCATGTGCGTCTCTCCCGCTGACTCCATAGTGGTGGGTGATTCTGTGATGAGGTGGTGATGAAGGAGTCAGGCGCAGGAGGGTAAATCACAGAATAACAGGCTTTTATCCACAAAATACAGGTTTACGCAGAAATGCGTCAAACACACTCCAGGGCACAAAACAGGTGCACTGGAAAATACAAGACACACAGGAAAAATACTCCCGTCGATACACAACACAACACAACACAACACAACACAACACAACACAACACAACACAACACAACACAACACAACACAACGAGCTCCCCCGAGCTTCACTAACCTCCGCAATAAACAATCACCCACACAGACAAGCAAGCAGAGGGAACACTTATACCATGACTAATGAGGGAATAAGGAGCAGGTGTGTGTGATTGAAGACGACAAATGGAGTGATGATAAATGGATCGGCAGTAGCTAGTAAGCCGGTGACGCCGAATGCCGAAACCTGCCCGAACAAGGAGGGGAGGCAGCCTCGGTGCGCCATAACAGAAGCAAGATTTGTGACCTGTTGCCACAAGAAAAGGGCAACCAGTGAAGAACAAACACCATTGTAAATACAACCAATATTTATGTTTATTTATTTTCCCTTTTGTACTTTAACTATTTGCACATCATTACAACCCAGTATATAGACATAATATGACATTTGAAATGTCTTTATTATTTTGGAACTTTTGTGTGTGTAATGTTTACTGTTCACTTTTGTTTATCCATTTCACTTGCTTTAGCAATGTAAACATATGTTCCCCATGCCAATAAAGCCCCTTGAATTGAATTGATAGCGGGGAGAAAGGGGGGAGAGAGAGATAGAGGGAAGGGGGGGCAGAGAGAGCTAGATACCCTGGCCTTGGAATCAAAAAGCCATTTTGCGAGAGCCAGTAGATGGAACCAGAGATGCATTACACAGAGGTTCCTGTAGGTATCCTCAGCCCCAGGCTATTGCGCACAGTTTGGGGAGGATATCTGGTGCGTGAGACTACTATAGAAGAGATTGTAACTAGATTGAGATAAAGACTGTATGCTGTGCACTGTATGGTGTCTGATATGATCAAATAGAGGTCAACAATTTTTTGGGGGGGCTCCGTTCTAATTCTTTAAAATTGCATCCTTCCTTCCTCAAATCAAGTACAATTTTATTTGTGACAAGCGCCGAATACAACAGGTGTAGACTTTACAGTGAAATACTTACTAACGAGCCCTTTCCAAACAATGTAGCGTTAAAGAGTAAGAAAATTAGCAACACAATTTTAAAGAAAATATTAACACAATAAAATAACAATAACGAGGGTATATACAAGGAGTACCGGTACCAAGTCAATGTGCTGGGGTACGAGGTAGTTGAGGTGATTGAGGTCATATGTGGATGTAGGTAGGGGTAAAAGTGACAAGGCAATCTGGAAAGATAATTAACAGAGTAGCAGCAGCCTGTGTGAAGAGTGTGAAAGTGTGTCTATGTGTGAGTGTGTGTGTGTGTGTGTGTGTGTGTGTGTGGCATCAATATGCATGTGTGTGTGTGTGTTTTGTGTGTGTGTGCATATGTAGTGTGTGTGTGTGTGTGTGTGTGTGTGTGTGTGTGTGTGTGTGTATGTGTGTGTTGGAAAGTCAGTGTATTTTGCGTGAGTGTGTGGGTAGAGTCCAGTGAGTGTGCATAGAGCCGGTGCAAGAGAGTCAGTTCATAACAAAAAGGGGGTCAACGCAAATAGTCCGGGTAGCCATTTGATGAAGTGTTCAGCAGTCTTATGGCTTAGGGGTAGAGGCTGTTTAGAAGCCTCTTGGACCTAGACTTGGCACTCCGGTACCGCTTGCCGTGCGGTAGCACAGAGAACAGTCTATGACTTGGGTGGCTGGAATCTTTGACAGTTTTTAGGGCCTTCCTCTGACACCGCCTGGTATAGAGGTCCTGGATGGCAGGGAATTTAGCCCTAGTGATGTTTCTTCCTTCCTTCACCTGTCCACTCATGATTACTTTTTAAATGAAGGGAGAAAGCAAGGATGCACACGGTATTAGAACAGGGCCACTGTGTAAACGCAGCCAAAGAGTCTCAGAGTAGGAGTGCTGATCTAGGATCAGTTTAGCCTTTTAGATCATAATGAACATACAATTATATGGACAGGGGAATCTGGGCTGTTTTCACAAAGAGTTTCAGAGGAGGGGTGCTGATCTAACATCAATTTAGCCTTTTAAACCATAATGAATAACCTGATCCTGGATCAACATTCCTATTCTAAAACGCTTTATGGATATGCTTCTTTAAGGAGGTCTAGGGGCTTGATTCAATGTGTATCTCTGCAGTTCATCGCTATAGCGCAATTTAAATCTAAAGGCAATGCTCCCATGTTCGCGGAGACTGCATTCGCGGTAAACGCTGCATGTCGACTCAATCGGAATGTACCTTTAGATTTCAAGCGGTTTATAGCGCTGAATTTCGGTGATATGGATTGAATCGAGCCCTAGGAGTTTGGTGACTGTTTCACCGTGATGCCTGTGTGTGTGTGTATGCGTGTGTGTGCTTGACTGTGCATGCGTATAAGCGTCTGTGTGTGTTAATTTAACTCAGGCCCATCTAATTTTACTGCAGTGGGCTAGAGCCCTGGTCAAAAGTAGTGCTATATAGTGCACTACTTTTAACTAGAGACCAAAAGTAGTGCACTATAAAGGGAATAGGGTGCCATTTGGGACGCACACAAACAGTGAGTATACCAAACATTAGGAACACCTTCCTAATATTGAGTTGCACCCCCCCCCCCTCCCCCCCCCCCCACCCTTTTGCCCTCAGAACAGCCTCGATTCGTCAGGGCATGGACTCTATAAGGTGTCGAAAGCATTCCACAGGAATGCTGGCCCATGTTGACTAAAATGCTTCCCACAGTTGTGTCAAGTTGGCTGGATGTCCGTTGGGTGGTGAAACAGTCTTGATAGAAACGGGAAACTGTTGAGCGTGAAAAACCCAGCAGCAGTGCAGTTCTTAACACAAACTAGTACGCCTGGCACCTACTACCATAGCCCGTTCAAAGGCACTTCAATCTTTTGTCTTGCCCAGTCACTCTCTGAATGGAACACATACACAATCCATGTCTCAATTGTCTCAAGGCTTAAAAGTCCTTATTTATATACACTGATTGAAGTGGATTTAACAATTGACATCAATAAGGGATCATAGCTTTCACCTGGATTCACCTGGTCAGTCTATGTCATGGAAATAGCTGGTGTTCTTAATGTTTTGTACACTCAGTGTATACTGTAGTATGGACACAGATTCGAAATCACATGTGTGTGTGTAAGGTAAGATATCATATGGAGTTTAATGACATCTACAAAGTGTGTGATGTCATTGGAAGACAGGGAACATGTGCGGATTGAGAAGAAGTGTCAAAGCTTTTGGCACACATAAACACCCTCACACAGTCCAGACACCACATCGACCAGGCAGGCACCACATGTTGCACAGCACCTGCACCTGAAACAACAGTGAGTGAAGAGCGGCTGACGCTGGGTGGATGGTGATGAAGGATTACAGGATAGACTACAGGAGTGGTGCTTGCCACACAGCTGCCATCGAGCCACTGGCAGTGTGATGAAACACAGGTGCAGGGAGGGAGAGAGAACAAGAGTGAGCGAAAGTGTGAGAGAGCGAGAGAGGGGGTGGGGGTGGGGGAGAACTACGTAGAGAGACAGTCATGGAACTTAGATCTTGTACTTACACATGTCACTCATCACTGTACAGTACTACAAAACATTCTACGTTATATTTCATTACAGAACAGCAAATGTATGAAAGAAACTAGAAAGTTAACATTCCGTCGAAACTCTGCTTGCTCGTTGTAAAGTTTTGTAGTAGATTACTTGCTAGTTGCTAGATGTTTAACAACAGAAACTATATACAAAGATATACAGCTAATCCACTCTAGCTAACAGGAATCAAATCAAATGTACAGTATTTATTTGTCACATGCACCGAATACAACAGGTGTAGACTTTTCCATGAAATGCTTACTTACGAGCCCTGCATGCGTGTGTGCTTGACTGTGCATGCATGTAAGCGTGTGTGTGTGTTATTTTGACTCGACCCCATTTAACTTTTTGATAATTTGTGTAAATTTATTAAAAATACAAACAGAAATATTACATTTACATAATTATTCAGACCCTTTACTCAGTACTTTGTTGAAGCACCTTTGGCAGCGATTACAGCCTCGAGTCTTCTTGGGTATGACGCTACAAGCTTGGCACACCTGTATTTGGGGAGTTTCTCCCAATTTTCTCTGCAAATCCTCTCAAGCTCTGTCAGGTTGGATGGGGAGCGTTGCTGCACAGCTAATTTCAGGTCTCTCCAGAGATGTTCGAATGGGTTCAAGTCCGGGCTCTGGCTGGGCCACTCAAGGACATTCAGACTTGTCCCGAAGCCACTCCTGCGTTGTCTTGGCTGTGTGCTTAGGGTCGTTGTCCTTTTGGAAAGTGAACCTTCGCCCCAGTCTGAGGTCCTGAGCGCTCTGGAGCAGGTTTTCATCAAGGTTCTCTATGTACTTTGCTCCGTTCATCTTCCCCTCAATCCTGACCAGTCTCCCAGTCCCTGCCGCTGAAAATCATCCCCACAGCATGATGCTGTCACCACCATGATTCACCGTAGGGATGGTGCCAGGTTTCCTCCAGATGTGACTCTTGGCATTCCAAGCGGACTGTCATGTGCCTTTTACTGAGGAGTGGCTTCTGTTAGGCCACACTACCATAATGGCCTGATTGGTGGAGTGCTGCAGAGATGGTTGTCCTTCTGGAAGGTTCTCCCATCTCCACAGAGGAACTCTGGAGCTCTGTCAGAGTGACCATCGGGTTATTGGTCACCTCCCTGAACAAGGCCCTTCTCCCCCGATTGCTCAGTTTGGCTGGGCAGCCAGCTCTAGGAAGAGTCTTGGTGGTTCCAAACTTCTTCCATTTAAGTATGATGGGGGTCACTGTGTTCTTGGGGACCTTCAATGCTGCAGAATTGTTTTTGTACCCTTCCCCAGATCTGTGCCTCGACACAATCCTGTCTCGGAGCTCTACGGACAATTTCTTTGACCTCATGGCTTGGTTTTTGCTCTGACATGCACTGTCAACTACGGGACCTTATATAGACAGGTGTGTGCCTTTCCAAATCATGTCCAATCAATTGATTTACCACAGGAGGACTCCAATCAAGTTGTAGAAACATCTCAAGGATGATCAATGGAAACACCTGAGCTCAATTTCAAGTCTCATAGTACGGGGGGCCAGTATGAAAAAAAATGTATGCACTCACTAACTGTAAGTCGCTCTGGATAAGAGCGTCTGCTAAATGACTAAAATGTACATATCAAATGTAAAATAGCAAAGGGTCTGAATACTTATGTAAATAAGGTGTTTCTGTTTTTTATTATTAATACATTTGCTAAAATGTCTAAAAACCTGTTTTCACTTTGTCATTATGGGATATTTTGTGTAGATTGATGAGGATTTATTTTTATTTAATCAATTTTAGAATAACACTGTAACGTAGGGAAGGGGTCTGAATACTTTCCGAATGCACTGTATATGGACAGACAGTCTGGAACTTAGATATTGAACTTACACATGTCACTCATCACTATATATTATATTATATTTCATTACAGAAAAGGAAATGTATGAAAGAAACTAGAAAGGTAACATTTCCGTCGAAACTTTGCTTGCTCGTTGTAAAGTTTTCATGTAGTCCTCAATCATCTCCTTTGTCTTGGTCACGTTGAGGGGGAGGTTGTTATCCTGGCACCATACGGCCAGGTCTCTGACCTCCTCCCTATAGACTGTCTCATCGTTGTCGGTGATCAGGCCTACCACTGTTGTGTGGTCGGCAAACTTAATGATGGTGTTGGAGTCATGCTTGGCCACGCGGTCGTGGGTGAACAGGGAGTACAGGAGGAGACTAAACAAGCACTCCTGAGGGGCCCCCGTGTTGAGGATCAGCATGGCAGATGTGTTGTTGCCTACCCTTACCACCTGGGGGTGGCCCATCAGGAAGTCCAGGATCCAGTTGAAGAGGGAGGTGTTTAGTCCCAGGATCCTTAGCTTAGTGATGAGCTTTGAGGGCACTATGGTGTTGAACGCTGAGCTGTAGTCAATGAATAGCATTCTCACGTAGGTGTTCCTCTTGTCCAGGTGGGAAAGGGCAGTGTGGAGTGCAATAGAGATTGCATCATCTGTGGATCTGTTGGGGCGGTATGTGAATTGGAGTGGGTCTAGGGTTTCTGGGATAATGGTGTTGATGTGAGCCATGACCAGCCTTTCAAACCACTTCATGGCTACAGACGTCAGTGCTACGGGTCGGTAGTCATTTAGGCAGGTTATCTTAGCTTAAAAGTCTTACTCACATCAGCTACGGACAGCGTGATCACATAGTCATCCGGAACAGCTGGTGCTCTCATGCATGCTTCAGTGTTGCTTGCCTCGAAGCGAGCATAGAAGTGGTTTAGCTCGTCTGGTAGGCTTGTGTCACTGGGCAGCTCGCGGCTGTGCTTCCCTTTGTAGTCTGTAATAGTTTTCAAGCCCTGCCACATCCAACGAGCGTCAGAGTCGATGTAGTACGATTCAGTCTTAGTCCTGTATTGACTCTTTGCCTGTTTGATGGTTTGTCGGAGGGCATAGCGGATTTCTTATAAGCGTCCGGGTTAGAGTCCCGCTCCTTGAAAGCGGCAGCTCTACCCTTTAGCTCAGTGCGGATGTTGCCTGTAATCCATGTCTTCTGGTTGGGGTATGTACGTACGGTCACTGTGGGGACGACATCATCGATGCACTTATTGATGAAGCCAGTGACTGATGTGGTGTACTCCTCAATGCTATCTGAAGAATCCCGGAACATGTTCCAGTCTGTGCTAGCAAAACAGTCCTGTAGCTTAGCATCTGCGTCATCTGACCACTTTTTTATTAACCGAGTCACTGGTGCTTCCAGCTTTAGTTTTTGCCTATAAGCAGGAATCAGGAGGATCGAGTTATGGTCAGATTTGCCAAATGGAGAGCGAGAGAGAGCTTTGTATGAGTCTCTGTGTGTGGAGTAAAGGTGGTCTAGAGTTTTTTTTCCTCTGGTTGCACATTTAACATGCTGGTAGAAATTAGGTAGAACGGATTTATGTTTCCCTGCATTAAAGTCCCCGGCCACTAGGAGCGCTACCTCTGGATGAGCGTTTTCCTGTTTAGTTATGGCCTTATACAGCTAATTGAGTGCAATCTTAATGCCAGCATTGGTTTGTGGTGGTAAATAGACAGCTATGAAAAATATAGATGAAAACTCTCTTGGTAAATAATGTGGTCTACAGCTTATCATAAGATACTCCACCTCAGGCGAGCAAAACCTCGAGACTTCCTTAGTATTTGATTTTGTGCACAAGCTGTTGTTTACAAATATACACAGACCGCCACCCCTTGTCTTACCGGAGTCAGCCGTTCTATCCTACCGATGTAGCGCATATCCCGTCAGCTGTATGTTGTCCATGTCGTCGTTCAGCCACGACTCGATAACATTTTAATGTCCCGTTGGTAGGATAACCACAATATTAGGTAATCTAATTTATTTTCAAATGATTGAACATTGGCTTGTTGGAAGAAGCAGTTTACTCGCTCGCCGTCGGATCCTTACAAGGCACCCCGACTTACGTCCACGATATCTCCGTCTCTTTCTCCTGCGAATGACGGGGATTTGGGCCTTGTTGGGTGTCTGTAGGATATCCTTCGCGTCCGACTCTTTGAAGAAAAAATCTTAGTCCAATACGAGTTGAGTAATCACTGTCCTGATATCCAGAAGCTCTTTTTGGTTATAAGAGACGATGGCTGAAACATTATGTACAGAATAAATTACAAATAACGCGAAAAAACACACATAATAGTACAATTGGTTAGAGGTCTGTAAAACGGCAGCCATTTTCCCCGCGCCATCTACTCAATCTACTATATCTGGCAAGCTAAAACGTAATTATCTAGTAAGCTTCTCTGTAAAGTTGTCAAACAGCAATCTGAAGCGAAAACATCTGAACAAGAATGATATAAAGTTTTGTAAAGCTTAATTACATTTTTTTACATTTTAGTCATTTAGCAGACACTCTTATCCAGAGCGACTTACAGTTAGTAAGTGCATACATTATTATTATTTTTTATTTTTCATACTGGCCCCCGTGGGCCAGTATTCCCCCGTGGGAATCGAACTCACAACCCTGGCGTTGCAAACGCCATGCTCTACCAATTGTGCACCACCCCATGGGTCTCCCGGTCACGGCCAGCTACGACAGAGCCTTGATTCAAACCAGGATCTCTAGTGGCACAGCTAGCACTGCGATGCAGTGCCTTAGACCACTGCACCACTTTAAAGGTATGATTAAAATACCTTTTTCCTATAGAGTGCACTACTTTTGACTAGAGCCTTGGTCCAATTGGATGAAAAATGTATGCACTCACTAACTGTAATTCGCTCTGGATAAGAGCGTCTGCTAAATTACTAAAAATGTAAAAAATGTCTGGGCATTGACTAGGCCATTCCAAGACATTTAAATGTTTCCCCTTAAACCTCTAGAGTGTTGCTTTAGCAATATGCTTAGGGTCATTGTCCTGCTGGAAGGTGAACCTCCGTCCCAGTCTCAAATCTCTGGAAGACTGAAACAGGTTTCCCTCAAGAATTTCCCTGTATTTAGCGCCATCCATCATTCCTTCAATTCTGACCAGTTTCCCAGTCCCTGCCGATGAAAAACATCCCCACAGCATGATGCTGCCACCACCATGCTTCACTGTGGGGATGGTGTTCTCGGGGTGATGAGAGGTGTTGGGTTTGCGCTAGACATAGCGTTTTCCTTGATGGCCAAAAAGCTGAATTTTAGTCTCATCTGACCAGAGTACCTTCTTCCATATGTTTGTGGAGTCTCCCACATGCCTTTTGATGAACACCAAACGTGTTTGCTTATTTTTTTCTTAAAGCAATGGCTTTTTTCTGGCCACTCTTCCGTAAAGCCCAGCACTGTGGAGTGTACGGCTTAAAGTGGTCCTATGGACAGATACTCCTATCTCCGCTGTGGAGCTTTGCAGCTCCTTCAGGGTTATCTTTGGTCTCTTTGTTGTTGCTCTGATTAATGGCCTCCTTGCCTGGTCTGTGAGTTTTGGTGGCCGGCCCTCTCTTGGCAGGTTTGTTGTGGTGCCATATTCTTTCCATTTTTTAATAATGGATTTAACAGTGCTCCGTGGGATGTTCAAAGTTTCTGATATTTTTTTATAACCCAACCCTGATCTGTACTTCTCCACAACTTTGTCCCTGACCTGTTTGGAGAGCTCCTTGGTCTTCATGGTGCTGCTTGCTTGGTGGTGCCCCTTGCTTAGTGGTGTTGCAGACTCTGGGGCCTTTCAGAACAGGTGTATATATACTGAGATCATGTGACAGATCATGTGACACTTAGATTGCACACAGGTGGACTTTATTTAACTAATTATGTGACTTCTGAAGGTAATTGGTTGCACTAGATCTTAATAAGGGGCTTCATAACAAAGGGGGTGAATACATATACACGCACCACTTTTCCGTTATTTTTTTTATAGATTTTTTAAAATTTCACTTCACCAATTTGGACTATTTTGTGTATGTCCATTACATGAAATCCAAATAAAAATCCATTTAAATTACAGGTTGTAATGCAACAAAATAGGAAAAACGCCAAGGGGGATGAATACTTTTGCAAGGCACTGTATATATATATGATCTATTTATTTATATATTTTTTAGGAATTCAGTCGGGGTCTCAACTTACTGCACACAGGTGGACTTTATTTAACTAATTATGTGACTTCTGAAGATAATTGGTTGCACCAGATCTTATTTAGGGGCTTCATAGCAAAGGGGGTGAAAACATATGCACACACCACTTTTCCGTTATTTATTTTGTAGAATTTGTGAAACAAGCTATTTTTTCCATTCAACTTCACCAATTTGGACTATTTTGTGTATGTCCATTACATGAAATCCAAATAAAAATCCATTTAAATTACAGGTTGTAATGCAACAAAACGCCAAGAGGAATGAATACTTTGGCAAGGCACTGTACTGTGTATATATATATATATAAAAAACAATTCTGAAAATCATCCTGCAATAGAGCATGCTGGGAATATGGCTCTATGGAGAATCGTTCTTGCCTTCCAAAGAACCCTTCTTGCCTTCTAAAGAATCATAAAATAAACCTTTATTCCAAAAACAGTTCTTAGGATGTTAAAGGTTCTAGGTAGAACTCTTTGCCTTACAAAGAACGCTTGTCTTCCAAAAAGGGTTCTTCAGATCAAAATGGTTCTTGGTAGAACCATATCCCTCCACAAAGAACCCTTTTGTAACCCTTTTTTCAAAGACTGTACATGCATATTCATTTCGAAGCCATGTTGAGAAACCAAACCCTATAGGGTATATTTCTGTCCATGGAGCAACAGGAAGAGAGACCTGAGCTAGACAGAGTTTACGTCCCAAATGGTACGCTATTCCGTATGGGCCCTGGTTAAAGGTAGTGCACTAAACAGGGAGTGTGGCATGACTGAAGAGAAAGGCGATGCTGGGTCCTTTTTATTATGAGAATGACTACAAACACACAAACACACACACACTCTCTCTCTCTCTCTCTCTCTTTCTCTCTCTCTCTCTCTCTCCGCTGCACCAGTGTAAACAAGTGATCACAGTATATCCTGTTACAACTCTAATGACTTGCTACTTCCAAATGGGCACAGACATCAGTTCAACGTCTAGTTTTCATTTACATTTGGTTGAGTTGTCAACTAACTTCAATTCAATGTGAAATAAACAAACATTTTACCATGTCATTGGATTTAGGTAAAACATTTGGGGGAAAAAATACGAAATGCTCTTACGTTGGTTACTTTTTGAAATTCCAATTAGTTTTCCACGTTTATTCAACGTCATCACATAGATTTTAGGGGTTGAAATGACATGGAAACAACGTTTATTCAACCGGTTTTTGCCCAATGGGAGGTTCCCTCTGTGTCGTAATGGAGCATCTCTTCAGTCGTGAAAATACGCATGATGACACAACTCTAAAGATATCAGACATAATTTTGTATTCTCCTTTCTCTTTGTGTGTGTATGAGTTGCCAGTTGGAGAACTGCATGCTGGAAAATCTGCAACAAATTTCCACAGTCTTTTTTTTTTTGTGCAGTTTTATGTCAATCAGGTTTAGTGTTTGTAGGAAGACATGTGTTATGCACACACAGACCTAAATATATTTGGTCTTTAATTCTTCAACTGACGTTGAATCTTGAAGTGTTGCCATCATGATTATTATCTGACCCTGCTGGTCATCGACGAAAGTATAATAATAATAATAATATAATATGCCATTTAGCAGACGCTTTTATCCAAAGCGACTTACAGTCACGCGTGCATACATTTTTTGTGTATGGGTGGTCCCGGGGATCGAACCCACTACCTTGGCGTTACAAGCGCCGTGCTCTACCAGCTGAGCTACAGAGGACCACAAAGTACGTCTTCTAAAACAATCTGGCCTTAATCAGGAGTGGATGCCCACGCGGAAATCAAATTAGCATAATAATTTAATCCATCAGGTAAAGCTAGAGACTGCAGTATTATTTTACATGGGCTGCATCTCAATCCACTGCATCTGCTGGTGTAGGCCATTCGGCTTTACGATGGAACCTACAACGATGTTTGGTTGACCAGGAGACATCCAGGAAACCGGTCTTTGAACGAAAACGTCAGTAAAGTCAGAACGGTTTGAGCAACAAATTAATATGACCCCACTATGGAGAGCTGAGACTCACGAACACGGACATGTCTGTTTTGCTCTGCGTCATCTGTGACTGTGCGATAAAAATGAATGGACGTGAATAGGACATTTACAAGTCACAAAACTATTTCCTGAGCTTTCCTACATCTCTCAGAATATAGAAACATACTTCAAAACATACTTCCTTGTGATTTATGTTTTGACTATCTGTTTTGCCATGTATGAATGTGTTATTCAACGTGTTTCTATGGGCTAATAGTAGTAAGTAAGGCCAAATGTAACGTTTCACCAAATATTTGTATATATTTTTTTATACCTACAGGGGCCCTACAATTCCAAATCAAATAGCTAAATGATCCATGGTATGACCATCTTAAAACAATTTTATTGGTCACATATACGTGTTTAGCAGATGTTATTGCGGGTGTAGCAAAATTCCATATGTTAACTTAATAGATATTTCTCCCTCGAGCAGGGATGGTCAACTGGCGGCCCACTTTTGTAGGCCCGCGGACCAATAATAATAATTTTATATATATATATATATATATATATATATATATATATTACATTTTAGCAGACGCTCTTATCTAGAGCAACTTACAGGAGCAATTAGGGTTAAGTGCCTTGCTCAAGGGCACATCGACCTTTCGGTTACTGGCACAACGCTCTTAACCACTAAGCTACCTGCCGCCATATATATATATATATATATATATATATATATATATATATATATATATATATACAGTACAGTCAAAAGTTTGGACACACCTACTCATTCAAGGGTTTTTCTTTATTTTTACTATTTTCTACATAATCATGACATAAAATAATCATTTTAGTCATTTAGCAGACACTCTTATCCAGAGCGACTTACAGTTAGTAAGTGCATACATTATTATTATTTTTTATTTTTCATACTGGCCCCCGTGGGCCAGTATTCCCCCGTGGGAATCGAACTCACAACCCTGGCGTTGCAAACGCCATGCTCTACCAATTGTGCACCACCCCATGGGTCTCCCGGTCACGGCCGGCTACGACAGAGCCTTGATTCAAACCAGGATCTCTAGTGGCACAGCTAGCACTGCGATGCAGTGCCTTAGACCACTGCACCACTTTAAAGGTATGATTAAAATACCTTTTTCCTACATAGTGCACTACTTTTGACTAGAGCCTTGGTCCAATTGCATGAAAAATGTATGCACTCACTAACTGTAAGTCGCTCTGGATAAGAGCGTCTGCTAAATTACTAAAAATGTAAAAAATGTCTGGGCATTGACTAGGCCATTCCAAGACATTTAAATGTTTCCCCTTAAACCTCTAGAGTGTTGCTTTAGCAATATGCTTAGGGTCATTGTCCTGCTGGAAGGTGAACCTCCGTCCCAGTCTCAAATCTCTGGAAGACTGAAACAGGTTTCCCTCAAGAATTTCCCTGTATTTAGCGCCATCCAGTATTCCTTCAATTCTGACCAGTTTCCCAGTCCCTGCCGATGAAAAACATCCCCACAGCATGATGCTGCCACCACCATGCTTCACTGTGGGGATGGTGTTCTCAGGGTGATGAGAGGTGTTGGGTTTGCGCCAGACATAGCATTTTCCTTGATGGCCAAAATGCTCAATTTTAGTCTCATCTGACCAGTGTACCTTCTTCCATATGTTTGGGGAGTCTTCCACATGCCTTTTGGCGAACAGCAAACGTGTTTGCTTATTTATTTCTTTAAGCAATGGTTTTTTTCTGGCCACTCTTCCATAAAGCCCAGCATTGTGGAGTGTATGGCTTAAAGTGGTCCTCTGTGGTCCTCTGTAGCTCAGCTGGTAGAGCACAAGAGCACGGCACTTGTAACGCCAAGGTAGTGGGTTCGATCCCTGGTACCACCCATACACAAAAAAAATTATGCACGCATGACTATAAGTCGCTTTGGATAAAAGCGTCTGCTAAATGGCATATTATTATTATAAAGTGGTCCTATGGACAGATACTCCAATCTCCGCTGTGGAGCTTTGCAGCTCCTTCAGGGTTATCTTTGGTCTCTTTGTTGCCTCTCTGATTAATGCCCTCCTTGCCTGGTCCGTGAGGTTTGGTGGGCGGCCCTCTCTTGTCAGGTTTGTTGTGGTGCCATATTCTTTCAATTTTTATATAATGGATTTAATGGTGCTCCGTGGGATGTTCAAAGTTTCTGATATTTTTTTATAACCCAAGCCTGATCTGTACTTCTCCACAACTTTGTCCCTGACCTGTTTGGAGAGCTCCTTGGTCTTCATGGTGCTGCTTGCTTAGTGGTGTTGCAGACTCTGGGGCCTTTCAGAACAGGTGTATATATACTGAGATCATGTGACAGATCATGTGACACTTAGATTGCACACAGGTGGACTTTATTTAACTAATTATGTGACTTCTGACGGTAATTGGTTGCACTAGAGCTTATTTAGGGGCTTCATAACAAAGGGGGTAAATACATATGCCTGCACTACTTTTCCGTTATAAATTTTTTAGAATATTTTAAATTTCACTTCACTAATTTGGACTATTTTGTGTATGTCCATTACATGAAATCCAAATAAAAATCCATTTAAATTACAGGTTGTAATGCAACAAAATAAGAAAAACGCCAAGGGGGATGAATACTTTTGCAAGGCACTGTATATATATATGATCTTTTTATTTATATATTTTTTAGTAACTCAGTCGGGGTCTCAACTTACCAATTTCGAAATTTGGTTCTGCACCTCATGCAGCACGACACATCTCCTTCACATAGTCAGTTGATTGTGGCCTGTGGAATGTTGTCCCAATCCTCTTCAATGGTTGTGCGAAGTTGCTGGACATTGGTTTGACATGTCGCACACGTCGAACCAGAGCATCCCAAACATGCTCAATGGGTGGCATGTCTGGTGAGTATGCAGGCCAAGGAACAACTAGCACACTTTCAGCTTCCAGGAATTGTGTACAGACCCTTGCGACATGGGGCCGTGCATTATCATGCTGAAACATGAGGTTATGGCGGCGGATGAATGGCACGACATTGAGCCTCAGGGTCTCGTCACGGTATCTCTGTGCATTCAAATTGCCATTGATAAAATGCAATTGTGTTTGTTGTCCGTAGCTTATGCCTGCCCATACCATAACCCCACCGCCACCATGATGCACTCTGTTCACAACGTTGACATCAGCAAACTGCTCGCCCACATGATGATGTGGTCTGCGGTTGTGAGGCCGGTTGTACGTACTGCCAAATTCTCTAAAACAACGTTAGAGGCGGTTTATGGTAGAGAAATTAACGTTAAATTCTCTGGCAACAGCTCTGGTGGACTTTCCTGCAGTCAGCATGCCAATTGCACTCTCCCTCAAAACTTGAGACATCTGTGGCATTTTTTTGCGTGACAAAACTGCACATTTTAGAGTGGCCTTTTATTGTCCCTAGCACAAGGTGCACCTGTGTAATGATCATGCTGTTTAATCAGATTTTTGATATGCCACACCTGTCAGGTGGATGGATTATCTTGGCAAAGGAGAAATGCTCACTAACAGGCATGTAAACAAATTTGTGCACAGAATTTGAGAGAAATAAGCTTTTTGTGCGTATGGAACATTTCTGGAATCTTTAATTTTTTTATTTCAGCTCTTGAAACACTTTACATGGTGTGTTTATATTTTTGTTCAGTGTAGTGTAATTACAATATGAGTGAAATAGTTTTCCTTCCAAATAATTATATTTAAGTATGTTAAAAAGCAACTTTTCTGTGTTGGAATGGCGTGGGCATACCCCAACAACAGAATGGTGTGGGCATATACTGGTAATAAAAAATATACAGTGGGGAAAAAAAGTATTTAGTCAGCCACCAATTGTGCAAGTTCTCCCACTTAAAAAGATGAGAGAGGCCTGTAATTTTCATCATAGGTACACGTCAACTATGACAGACAAAATTAGATTTTTTTTCTCCAGAAAATCACATTGTAGGATTTGTAATGAATTTATTTGCAAATGATGGTGGAAAATAAGTATTTGGTCAATAACAAAAGTTTCTCAATACTTTGTTATATACCCTTTGTTGGCAATGACACAGGTCAAACATTTTCTGTAAGTCTTCACAAGGTTTTCACACACTGTTGCTGGTATTTTGGCCCATTCCTCCATGCAGATCTCCTCTAGAGCAGTGATGTTTTGGGGCTGTCGCTGGGCAACACGGACTTTCAACTCCCTCCAAAGATTTTCTATGGGGTTGAGATCTGGAGACTGGCTAGGCCACTCCTGGACCTTGAAATGCTTCTTACGAAGCCACTCCTTCGTTGCCCGGGCGGTGTGTTTGGGATCATTGTCATGCTGAAAGACCCAGCCACGTTTCATCTTCAATGCCCTTGCTGATGGAAGGAGGTTTTCACTCAAAATCTCACGATACATGGCCCCATTCATTCTTTCCTTTACACGGATCAGTCGTCCTGGTCCCTTTGCAGAAAAACAGCCCCAAAGCATGATGTTTCCACCCCCATGCTTCACAGTAGGTATGGTGTTCTTTGGATGCAACTCAGCATTCGACGAGTTGAGTTTTTACCAAAAAGTTCTATTTTGGTTTCATCTGACCATATGACATTCTCCCAATCCTCTTCTGGATCATCCAAATGCACTCTAGCAAACTTCAGACGGGCCTGGACATGTTCTGGCTTAAGCAGGGGGACACGTCTGGCACTGCAGGATTTGAGTCCCTGGCGGCGTAGTGTGTTACTGATGGTAGGCTTTGTTACTTTGGTCCCAGCTCTCTGCAGGTCATTCACTATGTCCCCCCGTGTGGTTCTGGGATTTTTGCTCACCGTTCTTGTGATCATTTTGACCCCACGGGGTGAGATCTTGCGTGGAGCCCCAGAGCGAGGGAGATTATCAGTGGTCTTGTATGTCTTCCATTTCCTAATAATTGCTCCCACAGTTGATTTCTTCAAACCAAGCTGCTTACCTATTGCAGATTCAGTCTACCCAGCCTGGTGCAGGTCTACAATTTTGTTTCTGGTGTCCTTTGACAGCTCTTTGGTCTTGGCCATAGTGGAGTTTGGAGTTTAAGGAGCCCCTTAAAGAAGAATTTACAGGTCTGTGAGAGCCAGAAATCTTGCTTGTTTGTAGGTGACCAAATACTTATTTTCCACCATAATTTGCAAATAAATTCATTAAAAATCCTACAATGTGATTTTCTGGACATTTTTTCTCTCGATTTGTCTGTCATAGTTGATGTGTACCTATGATGAAAATTACAGGCCTCTCTCATATTTTTAAGTGGGAGAACTTGCACAATTGGTGGCTGACTAAATACTTTTTTTCCCCACTGTACATGCGAGTGGACCTCAGGAGGATGACATCATCTATGAGGAAATAGCAAGCAATTTTTAAACAGTCATTTTGAGATACAAGTTTGAGGTGGGGGTTTTGAAGTGTATTTTCTCCAATTTATATTATTATTATTATTATTATTATTATTATTATTATTATTATTATTATTATTATTATTATTATTATTATTAACTATAGAATGAGTCGACAACAATTGGGTATAAGTTAACAGAATATAAACTTTTAAAAGTTAGATTTTCACTGGACAGTGAAAATGCATCATTTTCTCTCAGCCTTATGGCAAAATGTGAAGAATAGCATGAAATTGGCTATAAAACAGCTAAACAAATGTATCTGCCCCATGGCAAATTGTGTAGAATTACAGGAAATTAGCTTTAAAACTGCAAAAGTTTATCTCAGACTCATGACAAAATGTGTAGAGTAGCATTATAAAACTGCCAATTGTTCTCTCTTCCCATGGCAAAATGTGTTGAAATGCAGGAAGTTAGCTGTTTTCCCCCGACAAATCTGTTTTCCCTGTTATTCTTCCACTTAGACTGTGTTTTCAAAATACCCCTCCATATACCCCTCAAAATACCCCTCAAGAGAAGCATAATATAGTAAGTAATGTCAAACTGTGTAGAATTGCAGGGAATGCTTTTTATAATACACAAAAATGTAATCCGATGGAGTATCCCACAGACTCCCCATCTACTGTTCGACTCCCCCTTAATATGTACACCACAATTTGGCCCTTGTTGTAGACAGTCAGTCAGTCCAGATATAAACTCAATTGGTGTGTGTGTGTGTGTGTGCGCATGTGTGTGTGTGTGTGTGTGTGTGTGTGTGTGTGTGTGTGTGTATGTATGAACTGTATGTGTGTATTTATTGTGTTAGAAGTCCTAACAAGAATAGTAAAACAAGGAAATTTAATTTTGCCGGTCCCCACAAGAAAAAAAGGCTATTGTAGGTTTAGGGGTTAGGTTAAGGGTTACTATTAGGGTTAGGGTTAGGTTTAGGGTTAGGGGATTGGGGTTAGGGTTAGGGGTTAAGGAAAATAGGATTTTGAATGGGAATGAATTGATTGGTCCCCACAAGAAAAGTAAAACAACCCTCTTGACTGTGCTGTTGTTTGACACCTCCTGACTCATGCTTCATACCTGTTTCCCACAGACCTGTGCTGGATTAATGGCTCCCACTGTTTTACTGCAGGCTGGATGGGTCATGGGGCCCCCGACTCAGGGGGGGTTACAATGCCCCTGATGGAGTCAGTGAACCACAGAGGCAGATTCACACTTCTCACACCAGGTTCTCATTACTTGCCTGGACTGCTCGTTGGCTGTCACACCTCACACACTCCTGCTCTTCCATGTGATCATTTACAGACAGGAGTTTGTGTGTTTACGCACACGTTTTCACAATTAGGCCCTCATTTCCCACCTCTAATGTAGGCAGTACAGTATATGCACCAACTAAAATAACAACAAGCTATACAATAATTGCCCATGCACTGCCTCACACACATATCTCCCTTGTAGAATGATTTAATTTTCCCATCTAGATTTTGCAGGCTGAAGTTTAGTTATTAGGTCTACGGTTATATTCATCTTTTGTTTCTTTGAGAGACATTGAATATTTCAAGCTCTAAGATAACTTGTGTAAGGGATGATATACTGGCATAAGGGCAGGTCCGACCATGAACTTGACATCCCTCAGGAAGGCAATTCTCCTCTAGGGTCAACTCATAAAGATGACAGTTTGGTCTGCTCAAAGCATCAACCCTCACTGGACTGGAAAACCTGCTGGTTCACTGAAGTGCTCTCCCCTCTCTCTCCTGTTCCTGCTTTAAAGGCCAGAGACAGTAAGAGAGGCTAACGCTGTGTTCAGAAGGTGGAAATTACCAGTTGTGAAGATGCATTCACATTCACATGCTTTGAACTCGTTGAGAATGCCTATTGGCTAATGGCCAACAAGCTGCATCAACCAAAAACTAAAAACTTCTTATAAATAATGTTTTGTTGTTGCATTTAACGGCTGAAAATGCTCTTATCGAGGTCATTTCCTTAGTAGGTGATGCCAGAGCTCAGCATTTGGGAGAAGTCGGAGCTCATGGATGATAGACGAGTTTCCCACTCGTAATTACCGGTTGGGGGCGTTCAAGTGGATTTTTCCCAGTATTATGTGGTAAATACCACCATCCCACTTGGGTATGAACACAGCATGATGCACTTTGTCATAGAGGTGGGAAAAAAGGTGAGGTCAGAGGTAGCCTAAAGATTCAGACCTTGTGGTCGCTGTAATAGCATATTCCCTGTAAGGTCTGAATAGAAGGCTGCCATGATCAGGACACCGCAGAGCGAGATATGGCTCGGAAAACATACCTCAATCCGGGGATGGGAGATGGCAGTGTACGCCTAATCAGATAAGATTGAAATACTGCTCGTTTTTTAAATGTAATTTAATTAAATTGCCTATTTCGTCAGCATGCTAGGCTAGCTAATGCTAAAGCAACCCATTGGATTCAACAACCCACCCTAACACTAGGCATCACATTTTCATGGAATCCAAGGGGCTGCTGTAGCATTAGCTAGCCTAGCACGCTGATGAAAATGGCAGTTTAATAAAAAACTAGCAGTATTCCAATCTTCTTGATTCACCATTCATCATTTCGGGATAATTAGGAGTACATTGGCATATTCAATCCCTGGATGGAGGTATGTTTTCCCAGTCATATACTGTTCTGGGCAGTGGCGGCTCCTGAAAAAATTCTCAGGGGGGGCAATTTTTCTGATGATTTAGGTGACCTACACACATTTTAAAAAAGATATGTCCAGCAACAACATGAAGACAGGGGCAGCATATAAGTCAATACCAGAAGCATTTATTGACTGATCTCAAAAGTTTTGGCTTACAAAAGCAAAATAAGTTATCACAGTAAAAATAATCAAGGGTGTTCTTTCACATTCCTCAACACTGCATAAACAATATGCATTTCCATAAAACACCTCATCTAATTGTGCCACAAAGTTGACAAGTCCAAGAAAAATACCAGGGTTGGTGGAGCCCTCAGTTTCATCTTTGCCTCGCAAAGCTAACTCAAACACTCCGCAAAACTTCACACACTGGATTAGCCGGCTGAGGATGTGGCGGTTCTTGCTAACCTCATCGTTGTGGCGGCGGACAGCTAGCCTGTATCCCTCATCCAGTTGAGTGGCAATGTTCACTCTCCCCAAAGCAGACAATCTCAAACAGCTATCCATGTGGGTCTTTGACAGCTCATGTTTCTTAATCTTTTCTGAAAGATGGTGCATGTCCGTTACACCAGTCGCTGTCCAAGCGGTGCTGTCTGCCGTGCCGCCTTCAGGGTGAAAGAGTAAGCAGGGGTAGCAGAAGACTGCATTAGCTACATCGCAGCCTGCTAGCCAGGTTTTTCGTTCGTACTAATTTTTGGAAAATCCTCGGGTGTAGGACTTTCCCCCTTTAGTAGAAACCTGTTGAATTATAAAATTTGGTCTGGGAGGTCCTAATTGTTTCGTTGCCAATTTATCTTGATTTGTTCGCCGACAAAAAGGAACTTCTTTCAAAGAGACAATCGAGTTGCACTGAACGCTAGCCATCTTGACAGTAGTACGTGAATTGATTGACGCTGCTACCCGCTCTTTTCTTAGTTACGTTCATGGTTATGTTACGTATGACGAAAGCGCGTAAGTGCAAGCCCTCCCGGAACCCATAGAGATTGTATTGAAAGCTCTGATATTTGAAAAAAATAGATTTTACATGAGAGTCTATGAGAGACTTCTGGGGCGATTTTCAACCTGACTGAAATCGCCCCAAAAGGGGCGGGGCCATTTGAAGCACGACTTTAGCCTGATTGGACATTTAGTGGCAGATCAGACGTCTAGATTAGAACACTGATAACTACTGTTGCCGTGATATAATTGATTAGAAAAAAAATCCCTTCCTTTTCCCGTTTGGCAGTGCGTCGCCCTAATGAACACACCGCCCCTGGTTCTGGGCTCTGGCTGTCCACATTCTGGCATAGCACCTTTTCGACTAGAGGGAAGAAATGAACGAAAGTCGGATTCTGGCTGGGTCAGAGGCTGTATGTATTAAGTCTCAGAGTAGGAGTGCTGATCTAGGATCAATTTAGCCATATATATATGTATATTATATGGACAGAGGGGGACTTGATCCTAGATCAGCTCTCCTACTCTGAGACACTTTATGGATGGGCCCTGGTAAAGGAGAAGCTTTAGAATGAATATGAAGTGAAACGTAGAACTGTGTGTCCTCAAATCAACACCTGGTACTTTAGCTAGTGCTAAAAAACAACGACATAAACTGAACAAAAATATAAACGCAACATGTAAAGTGTTGGTCCCATGTTTCATGAGCTGAAATAAAAGATCCCAGAAGTTTTCCATACGCACAAAAATATTATTTCTCACAATTGTTTTTCCAGAAATGTGTTTACGAGTAACCCCATGATGGAGGTGGGGTTATGGTATGGGCAGGCATAAGCTACAGACAATGAACACAATTGCATTTTATCGATGGCAATTTGTATGCACAGAGATACCGTGAAGAGATCCTGAGGCCCATTGTTGTGCCATTCATCCACTGCCATCACTTCATGTTTCAGCATGATAATGCACGGCCCCAATGTCGCAAGGATCTGTACCCAATTCCTGGAAGATCTTCCATGGCCTGCACACTCACCAGACATGTCACCCATTGAGCATGTTTGGGATGCTCTGGATCGACGTGTACGACAGCGTGTTCCAGTTCCCGGCAATATCCAGCAACTTCGCACAGCCATTGAAGAATAGTGGGACAACATTCTACAGGCCACAATCAACAGCCTGATCAACTCTATGCGAAGGAGATGTGTCGCGCTGCATGAGACAAATGGTGGTCACACCAGATACTGACTGGTTTTCTGATCCACGCCTCCACTTTTTTTGTATTAAGGTATGTGACCAACAGATGCATATCTGTCTTCCCAGTCATGTGAAATCTATAAAGTAGGGCCTAATGAATTTATTTCAATTGACTGATTTCCTTATATGAACTGTAACTCAGTAAAATCTTAGAAATTGTTGCATTTTAGATTTGTGTATTGTTGTGAATTGTTAGATACTACTGCACTGTTGGAGCTAGGAACACAAGCATTTTGCTACACCCGCAATAACATCTGCTAAATATGTGTATGTGACCAATAATATTTGATTTGATTTGATGTTGCGTTTATGTTTTCGTTCAGTATAGTTCACTTATTATCAACACCTGGTAGCTAGTGCTAGTCTCACCTGCATCTCATTAGGCTTGTGGCCTTGCTGTTTAAACCATAGGCTGGTGTGTTGAATGTCTTGGGGAATCTCTAGTCAAATTAAAAAAACAAAGAAACTTTATTGATTGCAGTGATTGTTAAAGCTGTGCATGGAGCGATTAGCGCAAGTGGGGGAATGTGTTATGCTATGCCATGGGGATAAAGTGTAGCCTACTTACCACATACTCTGGAGAAACTGTTAAGAGATTTGATCACCAAATAAAGGCTTTATTTTTCTAATAAGAAATTAAGCATACTGTACATGGGTGTTACATTAGAGCTCATTTTTATGGGATGACTAAGGAGCGGAAGTCAGTCATGGTCTGTTGAAGCAAACAGGTCTATTAATCACTCTAATACACATATTCATCCAATGTCCGTTATAGTGTTGTCCAAATCAACTATGTGTTACCAGACCAACGGGCCCAGTTCTTTCACGGCTGAAAGGTTTTGGCCACCAGCCTGCTTTTGCTCTGCATTCTTTACCAACTGAATCCTGACCCAGACATGTCAGCCATTGTTCTACTTTTCCCTTCTCAATAACATACTGGTAATATAACAAATAATGTTTAGAAACTATTTAGGAATGTAATGGGAACAACCAACAGCGATTAGGCCTACACATCATGAATCATTCTCCACTGACAACAGGGTGAGAGAAACAGGAGATCTGGGAGAAGGAAAAGAAGGGAGCAGTACAGGGCCGTGGCGTTTCAGGTGGCCAATGTTCTGTCATGCCAGAATAGCATGTAAGCCGACGTTATTACATTTGGGTCCTCTGGTCCGGTTTGGCAGGGCCGTCTTCATCCTTACATAGAAATAATTTATGAAAACTGACATTAACAGGTGTGGGGCGAGTTCCTGCGGTGAAGTGCCCCCACAGCGTATTTATTGTTAAACACTCCCTTCCCTTCCCACCCAGCGACCTCATTTGAACTCCACACAACAACTTCTCCACAGTGAGTCAAAAATAGTGAATGGGTAAGTACCCACTGGGCACACACTAGTTGAATCAATGTTGTTTCCACGTAATTTCAATGAAATTACGTTGAACCAAGGTGGAATAGATGTTGAATTGACGTCTGCGCCCAGTGGGTAGGCCTAATACTTAAACCTTTTCAATGAGAAGACATATTTTTGCCCTACTGAACATGACCCTAATGAATTTCGGGGTAGTGTTGTGGTTGACTGGAAACTATTCTCTATTTTCTGTTCGGTAAATACTTCTGCTTCCATGGAGCTTGAAATACAGCAGTCCTACTGTATCTGCTTCTGTCAGTTGGGCGTCAAATGGCATGTGGAAGGCCAGACCTGGGTTCAAATAGTATGTGTTGTTTTTCATATACTTTATATTGTGTCTCCTGAGTGGCGCAGTGGTCTAAGGCACTGCATCGCAGTGCTAACTGTGCCACTAGAGATCCCGGTCGCAGCCGGCCGCGACCGGGAGACTCATGGGCGGCGCACAAGTCGTCCAGGGTAGGGGAGGGAATGGCCGGCAGGGATGTAGCTCAGTTGATAGAGCATGGCGTTTGCAACGCCAGGGTTGGGTTCGATTCCCACGGGGGGCCAGTATAAAAATAAATAAATAAATGTGTTCACTAACTGTAAGTCGCTCTGGATAAGAGCGTCTGCTAAATGACAAAAATGTAAATGTAATATGTGCTTGATTGAGCCTGTCTGGCTTCTTTTTGGCTGCATTTACACAGACAGCCCAATTCTGATCTTTTTTCACTAATTGGTCTTTTGACCAATCAGATCAGCTCTGAAAAAGATCTGATGTGAAAATATCTGATGTGATTGGTTAAAAGACCAATTAGTGTGTAACTGCAGCCTTTGCTTTATGCATGGCACTCTCCTCCTCCCAGGCATTTTATGATTCTTCTTCTGTTGTCCCTCTGCCCCCATGGTTACATAACATGATATTTCTGTTTATACTGGAATACAAGAAGAAGGAGTCTGAAATGGTCATGAATCTGTGTGCAGTAATGTTTAGAGAGAGAATCGGCTCCCGAGTGGCGCAGTGGTCTAAGGCACTGCATCTCAGTGCTTGAGGCGTCACTACAGACCCCCTGGTTCGATTCCAGGCTGTATCACAACCGGCTGTGTTTGGGAGTCCCATAGGGCGGTGCACAATTGGTCCGGGTTTGGCCGGTGTAGGCCATTCTTGTAAATAAGAATTTGTTCTTAACTGACTTGCCTAGTTAAATAAATAAATAGTTGATGTCAGTGGTTGTGGGCTGTTTTGTTCTGAGCTCGACTGCAGCATCTCCAACACTAGGAGATCATTTTAAACAGCTGTGGGAATAATTGTTATAGCTTAAATTAAGTCATATTTAATTGATATAATATCTGACTTCTGGTCTTTTTCATTTTGTCTAATTTGACTGAGAAAGGCATGGTCCCTAGCCACACACACTCATGTCCAAAAACATGTCAATATCCATTATTTGTTTTTGTGTGTGAAAAGAATTTCAGTGCTTCCTTAATAAAGTCTTCTTCTCCTTCTTCTCACTGGTATTGGATGCTATGACTGTACAGTCAAAGGAAGTATGTCTACATTCTTTAGTTAATAGCAGCTGACTGTTGAGTCAGACGATAAGATTATGATACATCAATTCACTAATTTGTTTTGAAATTATAATAAATGAAAACCGAATAAAAGTGTATGATTGTTCTCACCAGACAAACGTTGTAATAATTATACATGATTAACAACAGTCCCTAAACAGAAACACATTCTAGTTGACACGAGACCTCACAACGTTAGTAGCTAGATCCATGGTTCCTGTTGGGCAGTAGAGCAGAGCAGCAAACGTCAGGACTTAACATTGCACCGTGCTTGTCAAGTGTCAGTTTGCTGTGAGAAATATCTTCTAGTCTGGGCGTGGGCTTCTGTGAGATGCACAGACATACAGGCAGCGGGAAAGAGAGGAGACGCTTTATATACCAGCAACTTTCACAGAGGAGTGTGAAGCTTTTACGACCATGCCAGTGGAATGCAGGGGGTAGAAGATCACCTTGAGTGGGGAAGAAGGGGATGGAAGTCTGGTCCTGGGTTCTGGAAGTGTGGTCCTGGGTTCTGGAAGTGTGTTTCTGAGTTCTGGATATACTGGGTTCTGAAACCCTGATAACCCCTGAACTTTGGAACAAAGTGTTGAGAGAACTTTAAAACTGGCCTTTTGAAGGAGCCAATTTGTGTTTAGGTCATTGCATTCATTTTAGGATGTAATACATATATCAGTGGAACTATTGGTAGAAATACTTACTGGGAGTTGGTAGCTAACTAATAAAGCTACAAGTAGCTGTGCTCCTCCTGTTCTATTGGAGTCTTCAGAGAATCTACTATGGCCTCACATGTAGCTATTAGCCAACATCAGATTCCCCACCAGTGGAGGGCCAATAGAATAAATACTAGTTGAATAAATCAGACGTGAACTAGAAGCTCTTTTGTCAGCAGGGGGGAATGTCTAGTGTTACTTCAGTATGCATACATTAGTCCTCCTGCAGAGTCCCATGCCAGGGATTTTATTTTTCCAGGCATGGATTTCATATGGCTGGACTCATACATCATATTGGTGGGAGTGTTTTCAGAGCCAGAGCTGAAGCTCCGATAGCAACACACACACACGCACGCACGCACTGTTTGTGTTTTCCTTGTCTCTTCTTCCTTGCTCCTCCTCTGTGCACGTCCAACTAAAGGACGTTTCATGTGAACTGAAAATAGTCTCTTGTCTCAACGTGTATCTTGATTGAGATTTGGAGTGTGCTTTCTCAGATATTGTCCTGCGATAGACTAACGTCCTGTCCAGGGGGTGTACTGGTACATCAAGCTGCCTCACACTACAAAAACAGGAGCTAGACAAACGTCCTGTCCACAGGGTGTACTGGTACATCAAGCTGCCTCACACTATAAAAACAGGAGATAGGCTCCTGCCATATGGGCTGTTATGGCTCTGGCAAGGCTACTTACTTTCTCAGATATTAATAAGATCTGATTCCTTCTCTCAGCTCGAAGCTTGAATTTATGTCTGAAACAATTACATTTCCACTCACAGTGCCTTTTATAGCTCTTGATTGTCGTGTAAATCCCCTTTACAAGAAATGCTGGTGGACTTTCAATGAACATAGCCAGTCCAGTTACTAAGCTGGAAATCACATGACTAACACAAGTTACAGTAACTTATATAAATTATATTGACTATATTTGTCATGAAGTTCTTAAGATAATTCAGATTCAGATTCAGATTGTTTAAAAGTATGTACAGGGTTGCAGGTGTGATTGCAGGGTAAAGTGACAATCTTAGGCTTGGAGCTCCAACATGCAGGACTAGTGAAATAAAACAATGAAAACGGTAATAAAACAATAGAAATAGAACTAGCACTATATACATCATAACAACTGTGGCCGTGATGAATAAATACATGTCCAGTGGGGTGGAGGCAGAGTAAAGACTGTTGAGGGGGTGGGCTGGAATGACCATAGGGGGAGTAGAAGGTAAGGCAAGTGAGAGTTGAGGGTATGTGGGGGGGGGGGGGGGGGGGGGGGGGAGATGTCTATAGGGGGAGTAGCAGAGGGAGGGGGGAGCAGGTAGCTGACTAGTGGGGGCTGTTCAGCAGCCTGATGGTCTGAAGGTAGAAACTATTGGGCAGTCTCTCAGTTTTTACCATGATGCTCAATGGTGCATCCAATCACCCTCTGAAGAGCCTTGCGGTCCGCGACGGTAGAGTTGCCGTACCAGGCTGTGATGCATCCCGACAATATGCTCTCGATGGTGCTCCTGTGGAACACCATTAGGGCCCTCGGGAACAGGCCACATTTCTTCAGCATCCTGAGGTTGAAGAGTTGCTGTCGTGCCTTCTTCACTACGGTGTCCGTGTGGTTAGACCATTTCAGCTTCTCTGAGATGTGTACGCCGAGGAATTTGAAGTTATTGACTGTCTCCACCGCTATCCTCCCCGTTGATGAGGATGGGGGCGTGTTCAGCCTGGTTCCTCCTGAAGTCCACAATCAGCTTCTTTGTTTTGCTGACGTTGAGGGAGAGGTTATTTACTTGGCACCATGCTCTCAGAGTGCCTACCTCCTCCCTGTAGACTGTCTCGACATTGTCGGTGTCGTCAGCGAACTTGATGATGGAGTTGGAACTGTGTGAGGCCACGCAGTCGTGGGTATACAGAGAATACAGGAGGGTAGTGAGGACGCACCCTTGTGGGGCCCCCGTGTTGAGGATCATTGTGGAGGAGGTAATGTTGCCTACCTTCAACACCTTGGGGCGGCCCATCATGAAGTCCAGGACCCTGTTGCACAGGGAAGAGTTCAGACCCAGGGCTGTGTGATTTGTAGTGAGCTTATAGGGCACTATGGTATCGAAAGTTCTTGACTGTAAATGTAATTTGTTTATTCAATTAAATCCTCCATGATTAACATTTTGATTCAAGTCTTTGTCATGTCATTGCCTCAAAGATAATGGCTCCAACAAGGGCTACGGTAACTCAAATAGATAACTGCTACATAACCTGAGACTTCACAATGCAATTATCCCATTGTTTGTTCTCCAGCTGTTTGTGTGTGTGTGTGTGTGTGTCTGTGTGTCTGTGCGTGCGTGTGCATCTGTGTGTGTCTGAATGGAAGACACGTCTAAGCCTGTCAATGTCTCTCATCCATCCGTGTCGGATCGCTCAAGTGAGAGTTGTGATTCACAGCCTTTTTGTATCTGTCTGGCCCATTGGAGCCAAAAGCATCGTATATCAACAATGATTCATCCATCAGTCACACACACACACACACACACACACACACACACACACACACACACACACACACACACACACACACACACACACTAACCTTGTTTTACTATCCTTGTGGGGACCAAACAATTAATTCCCAAACCCCTAACCCTAAATTACCCTAACCCTAATTGTAACCCTAACCCTAAACCTAACCCCTAAGCCTTTTTCCTTGTGGGGACCGGTGAAATGTCCGAATTTTCCTTGTTTTACGATCCTTGTGAGGACATCTGGTCCCCACAAGGACAGTAAAACCAAACCACACGTACACATACGTACACACACACACACACACACACACACACACACACACATACACACACACAAACACAGACTAATCAATCAGTCACACAAGAGGCCTACACTTCCTTGCTTCCTTTGTGTCATTGATTCCAGGGCTCCTCCACACCTGTTATCCCTGGCATGTGAACTGGACTGTCTGTCTGTCTAACCTGGTTGAAAAGGCAAAACATTTAGGAAACAGGATAGAGACAAATTCATGGTCAAGTTGTCTTCTCTGTCCTGTACCACTAACAGAAGCCTTGCTTATACCTGGTACAAACATGGGTCCTACAGTGCCTTGCAAAAGTATTCATCCCGCTTGGCGTTTTTCCTATTTTGTTGTATTACAACCTGTAATTTAAATAGATTTTTATTTGGATTTCATGTAATGGACATACACAAAATAGTCAAAATTGGTGAAGTGAAATGTAAAAAATAACTTGTTTAAAAAAATTCTTCAAAATAAATAACGGAAAAGTGGTGCGTGCATATGTATTCACCCCCTTTGCTATGAAGCCCTTAAATAAGATCTGGTGCAACCAATTACCTTCAGAAGTCACATAATTAGTTAAATAAAGTCCACCTGTGTGCAATCTAAGTGTCACATGATCTGTCACATGATCTCAGTATATATACACCTGTTTTGAAAGGCCCCAGAGTCTGCAACACCACTAAGCAAGGGGCACCACCAAGCAAGCGGCACCATGAAGACCAAGGAGCTCTCCAAACAGGTCAGGGACAAAGTTGTGGAGAAGTACAGATCAGGGTTGGGTTATAAAAAAATATCTGAAACTTTGAACATCCCGCAGAGCACCATTAAATCCAAAACTCATGGACCAGGCAAGGAGGGCATTAATCAGAGGCAACAAAGAGACCAAAGATAACCCTGAAGGAGCTGCAAAGCTCCACAGCAGAGATTGGAGTATCTGTCCACAGGACCACTTTAAGCCGTACACTCCACAGAGCTGGGCTTTACGGAAGAGTTGCCAGAAAAAAGCCATTGCTTTAAGAAAAAAATAAGCAAAAACGTAGGTGTTCGCCAAAAGGCATGTGGGAGACTCCCCAAACATATGGAAGAAGGTACTCTGGTCAGATGAGACTAAAATTGAGCATTTTGGCCATCAAGGAAAATGCTATGTCTGGTGCAAACCCAACACCTCTCATCACCCCGAGAACACCATCCCCACCACAGTGAAGCATGGTGGTGGCAGCATCATGCTGTGGGGATGTTTTTCTTCGGCAGGGACTGGGAAACTGGTCAGAATTGAAGGAATGATGGATGGCGCTAAATACAGGGAAATTCTTGAGGGAAACCTGTTTCAGTCTTCCAGAGATTTGAGACTGGGACGGAGGTTCACCTTCCAGCAGGACAATGACCCTAAGCATATTGCTAAAGCAGCACTCAAGTGGTTTAAGGGGAAACATTTAAATGTCTTGGAATGGCTTAGTCAAAGCCCAGACCTCAATCCAATTGAGAATCTGTGGTATGACTTAAAGATTGCTGTACACCAGCGGAACCCATCCAACTTGAAGGAGCTGGAGCAGTTTTGCCTTGTGGCTAGATGTGCCAAGCTTATAGAGACATACCCCAAGAGACTTGCAGCCTTAATTGCTGCAAAAGGTGGCTCTACAAAGTATTGACTTTGGGCGGGGTGAATAGTTATGCACGCACATGTTGTCTGTTTTTTTGGTGTTATTTCTTGTTTGTTTCACAATAACTAATATTTTGCATCTTCTTAGTGGTAGGCATGTTTTGTAAATCAAATGATACAACCCCCCAAAAAATCAATTTTAATTCCAGGTTGTAAGGCAACAAAATCAAAAAATGCCAAGGGGGGTGAATACTTTCGCAAACCAGACACACACACACACACACACACACACACACACACACACACACACACACACACACACACACACACACACACACACACACACACACACACACACACACACACACACACACACACACACACACACACACACACACACACACACACACACACACACACACACACACACACACACACACACACACACACACACACACACACACACACACACACACCCTCTGCTTCCTCCACAACAGACACACTCCTACCAGGAACCATTTCAGGTCTCCACCACCACCCACGGCTGAGGCAGCCAGCAACCAATACATATTTTCCGAATGCAAATAAGATATATTTTATTTTTTACTTATCTATTTTTTACTTAACACTTTTTTTTATTTTCTTAACAACTGCATTGTTGGTTAAGGGCTTGTAAGTAAGCATTTCACTGTATGGTCTACACCTGTTGTATTCAGTGCATGTGGCAAATAACATTTGATTTGATTTGATTTGATACTTTACTAATACCACAAAGACTAAAGGCATAAAATGCCTTTAAACGAAAACAGAGGATGGGGTGATTTTGATGATAGCCCTGACTTGCCACAAAAATATCAGGCTCCTCATCGTTGCCATGTTCAGTATTTGACCTACATTCTTTGTTGTGGGAGAGATAAATCTAAATCACATTTTTCATAGCACACATCTCTGGCTATATCTGTGATGTCTGGTTTTATTTTGTACAAGGTTGGGGCAAGGTCAACGCTCCAGTTCTGGTTTAAGGAGGTTTGGGGCTGAGAAGCCTGACTTATTGCATATGTTCCCAGTTTCACACCTAAGCTGTCAAACCCAGAGACCCTCAGGGAAGACAAGACACACTGTAACACTCTGGACCCAATATCTGTTTTTGTGGTTTGTACATATTATGCTGGGTTATATGAAAGTTTGTACATAAGATATGTATGAAAAATGGCACCAGAATTAACACAAGCCCATCAGCAAGGCAGCGAGTCATTTGATCCAAGTGTGCTTTTATCTTTCTAGGCCAGCAGCTTTAGCTCAGTGGGCTAACAAAGTATTTTGATGGTGTGCAGAAGACCCGGGTTTCAATCCTTGATCTGTCAGTCACAATAGCATGATTGTTATCTACCATTCTCCTCAGTTCTTCTACATAGCATGTTAGCACTAACCTGGTCTGTACCAGCACTGCTACTAGCAACCAGACCAACCTTGCCCCAAACCCAATATCATAGAGAAGCTTTTAGTCCGTTATGTTGCTGTAGTGTCGCACTTCAATTTACAGCCCAAATGTTGCTCTCTCTCTCTCTCTCTCTCTCTCTCTCTCTCTCTCTCTCTCTCTCTCTCTCTCTCTCTCTCTCTCTCTCTCTCTCTCTCTCTCTCTCTCTCTCTCTCTCCTCTCTCTCTCTCTCTCTCTCTCTCTCTCTCTCTCTCTCTCTCTCTCTCTCTCTCTCTCTCTTTCTCTCTCTCTCTCTCTCTCTCTCTCTCTCTCTCTCTCTCTCTCTCTCTCTCTCTCTCTCAATTCAATTCAATTCAATTTAAAGGCTTTATTGGCATGGGAAACGTGTGTTAACATTGCCAAAGCAAGTGAAGTAGATAGTAAACAAAAGTGAAATAAACAATAAATATTAGCAGTAAACGTTACTCTCACTCTCTCTCTCCTTTCTTCTCTGAAAGCAATGAATCTGCGGACTCCATGCCCCACCAATGGTTGGCAGTCCGACAGGACTAGGGATATTTTCCCAATGACTAGTGGGACTCATGCCTCCAAAATTAACGACTTCTTTTATTTCAGTTGACAGGCCCACTTCTCCAGTAACGTGCCTCTTTTTGCCCGCAGGAACTCTGTTTACTTTGTTCAGCAAACCAGCGCTAGTTGAGTTAGGGTTTGTTCATTAAGCATGGTGTAGCAGAGTTAGGGACAGCAGCACACAATGATGATTCCAATAGAGAGATTCTGGGAAAAAAAAGTGAATCCATGCCATGCTCCCCCGGGCCTAGAGTTTAATTGATTGTTTAATTCTTGCAGTGCAGTTTGATGTAATCCACATTTTTTGGTTGGTATGCAGAGGAGGTTGACTAAGGGCTCGATGCAGGGCTCGATTCAATCCGTAGTGCTGAAGAGCTGCACTACAGCGCAATATTAATTTAAAGGTAATGTTCCTGTGTTAGCGGAGACTAAATTCACGGTAAACGTGCTATAGCGATGAACTTCAGCAATACGGATTGAATAGAGCCCTAAGTGTCTCTGGACCTAGGTTGGGTCTTTTGGGAGTGTATGGTAATAACCTGTAATAGCATAAATATACACAACTGGGAGGTCACATACTTTTTTGGATGCCTCAGATAACCATAGATTACTGTATTTATCTGTAAGTATCATGTTAACAGGGACTTTTTACATCAACTAAATGAAAAAGACAAAATATGCTATTTTCATTTTTTGAATGGGATGTTGCCCATTCCTGAGTTCCTGGCTGGTCTGCCTGGGGAGGCATGCACAGATGGTTGTGTGGAGGAGTCTTCATATCTTGTTTGAGAGCATTATACATGCTGAGTTCTATTTTCCGATGGAAAAACATATTTTCCTCTATTTGGAATCCTCATATTTTCATCCCTGTTATGCTGTCAAGCATCAGCCACACACCACCTACATTTATTTCTATCTTGACTGGCTCAGAGAAGAGATGAAGCATGGAAGGAAGGGGAGAAGACGAAGAGGGACGGCGTGGAGAGTGGTGAAGAGAGATAGGAGATAGAAGGCGAGAGAAAGCGAGAGAGATAGAGAGAGGTGAGGATAAGCGGCTGGAGACAGGTAGGTATTTCACACCACTGTGTCTGAAGAAGAAGAACATCACACAGGGCAATTTTCCCTTTAAACCTGTTTGGATAAGAGATTTCCCTCAGTCAGTCTCGGGCCAGGGCTCTATGCGTCCAACATGGTACCCTATTCCCTATATAGTGCACTACTTTTGACGAGGACCCATAGGGCTCTGGTCAAAAGTAGTGCACTATGTAGGGAATAGGGTGCCATTTGGGGCATATGCCATTGCTCTCTGCTCTCGCTGGCTGCTGTGTCTGTCATCCTGGCCTGGGCTGGTTTAGAATGACGTTTAGAAATGAGAACACATTTCAAACAGAATGCATAAATAAATATTGATTTGGGTGTCTTCAAACTGTGCTCCAAACCTCTCTAAAGAACCACCAGGAAAACTCTCTGGGTCCAAAGCCAGGGCCTCGCGGCCGACCCATACCCAGGCTGTGGTGCATGCCACGTGGGCTTATTCAGTGGGCCTCAGCCCTAAGGGCCCAGCCACCCAGCCACACAACCACACAACCACAAATATAGCTTTTTAACCTTGGATGGGACTGGAGAAATATAACCACTCTCATCAAAAGCGGCTGTGTGTATCAAAGAATAGGCCTTTAATCTCCCTAATATCAATCCTGTAATTCCCTTTATCCCCTATTTTACATATGCTCTTATCCAGAGCGAATTACAGGAGCAATTAGTGTTGAGTGCCTTGCTCAAGGGCACATCGACAGATTTTTCACCTAGTCGGCTCAGGAATTCATTTACATTTTAGTCATTTAGCAGACGCTCTTATCCAGAGCGACTTACAGGAGCAATTAGGGTTAAGTGCCTTGCTCAAGGGCACATCGGCAGATTTTTCACCTAGTCGGCTCGGGGATTAGAACCAGCGACCTTTCGGTTACTGGCACAACGCTCTTAACCACTAAGCTACCTGCCGCCCCAGTGACCTTTCGATTATTGGCACAACACTTTTAACCGTTCGGCTACCTACCGTCCTGCAGACTCCTCAGTAGTTAAGACTCCGCTGTTCCACCCCTCCGCCCATCCTTTAGTGTTTTCCTGTTCCTACCACCCTCAACACTTATCAGATGCCACAGATTCTTTCCTGGCGCTGATGCTCCTGTCACGAAGACCTCACAAAGACCACCACACTATGCAACAGCAATAGACTGCACATAGACCTCCACCACCCCTCTGCAACACATGTACAACAGCAATGTAAAATACACCTAACACTGCTCTATCTATTTCCTGCTGCTGTCTTCAATCTATTTACCCTATCACTTTGGTTCCATATACTGTAGAATAGAATAGAATAGAATGTGCTGTTTGGCTGTTAATTAGGGTTTTTCAAGGTTTACTTTGGGTTTTTCGTTGAGGATATGCTGCTACTATGCCACTGAGTGCATGAGTAAGTCATTCTGTGTTATTATACTAGTGATGTGTAACGAAGGCCTGAGCAGCAACGTGAAAAGGAAAACCATCTGAATCCTATTTGCTGCCGTGCATTCCATGGAACATAATTGCTAGTGCAAATGGATGTATCATTTATTTTGTGACTGTATAATTCTCTTTTAAGTGGTTACGTTGGTTTTTATTAGCGTTGAACTTGACAATGATTTGTGTGCATGCGTTTGTGTTTGTGTTTGTGTCTGATTTTGGAGCAAAGAAATCTCAAACATCTTTGTTTGGATTTTAACAGCATGGTCAGAGAAGGAACTTCTCTCTCAGAGATATTGTTTATTGCAGTGGCGGCCAGCCCATTAGGACGTTAGGGTAGGCGCCTCACTTGTGATTGGTGTGTACATTTTCCTGTTTCAAAAATACAGTTGAAGTCGGAAGTTTACTTTCACCTTAGCCAAATACATTTAAACTCAGTTTTTCACAATTCCTGACATTTAATCCTAGTAAAAATGCCCTGTTTTAGGTAAGTTAGGATCACCACTTTATTTTAAGAATGTGAAATGTCAGAATAATAGTAGAGAGAATGATTTATTTCAGCTTGTATTTCTTTCATCACATTCCCAGTGGGTCAGAAGTTTACATACACTCAATTAGTATTTGGTAGCATTGCCTTTAAATTGTTTAACTTGGGTCAAATGTTTCAGGGAGCCTTCCACAAGCTTCCCACAATAAGTTGGGTGTATTTTGGCCCATTCCTCATGACAGAGCTGGTGTAACTGAGTCAGGTTTGTAGGCCACACGCTTTTTCAGTTCTGCCCACACATTTCTATAGGATTGAGGTCAGGGCTTTGTGATGGCCAATCCAATACCTTGACTTTGTTGTCCTTAAGGCATTTTGCCACAACTTTGGAAGTATGCTTGGGGTCATTGTCCATTTGGAAGACCCATTTGCGACCAAGCTTTAACTTCCTGACTGATGTCTTGAGATGTTGCTTCAATATATCCACATAATTTTCCTTCCTCATGATGCCATGTATTTTGTGAAGTGCACTAGTCCCTCCTGCAGCAAAGCACCCCCACAGCATGATGCTGCCACCCCCGTGCTTCACGGTTGGGATGGTGTTCTTTGGCTTGCAAGTTCCCCCTTTTTCCTCCAAACATAACTATGGTCATTATGGCCAAACAGTTCTATTTTTGTTTCATCAGACCAGAGGACATTTCTCCAAAAAGTACGATCTTTGTCCCCATGTCCAGTTGCAAACGTAGTCTGGCTTTTTTATCGCGGTTTTGGAGCAGTAGCTTCTTCCTTGCTGAGCGGCCTTTCAGGTTATGTTGATATAGGACTTGTTTTACTGTGGATATAGATACTTTTGTACCTGTTTCCTCCAGCATCTTCACAAGGTCCTTTGCTGTTGTTCTGGGATTGATTTGCACTTTTCTCACCAAAGTACGTTCATCATAACGCGTCTCCTTCCTGACCGGTATGATGGCTGCGTGGTCCCATGGTGTTTATACTTGCGTACTATTGTTTGTACAGATGAACGTGGTACCAATTGCTCCCAAGGATGAACCAGACTTGTGGAGGTCTACAATGTTTTTTCTGAGGTCTTGGCTGATTTCTTTTGATTTTCCCATGATGTCAAGCAAAGAGGCACTGAGTTTGAAGGTAGGCCTTGAAATACATCCACAGGTACACCTACAATTGACTCAAATGATGTCAATTAGCCTATCAGAACGTTCTAAAGCCATGACATCATTTTCTGGAATTGTCCAAGCTGTTTAAAGGCACAGTCAACTTAGTGTATGTAAACTTCTGACCCACTGGAATTGTGATACAGTGAATTATTAGTGAAATAATCTGTCTGTAAACAATTGTTGAAAAAATTACTTGTGTCATGCACAAAGTAGATCTCCTAACCGACTTGCCAAAACTATAGTTTGTTAACAAGAAATTTGTGGAGTGGTTGTAAAACGAGTTTTAATGACTCCAACCTAAGTGAATGTAAACTTCCGACTTCAACTGTATATTGTTAAAAACAAGCTGTTCAGTTACTTACTACTCTGCCCCTCAGTGACTCTGCCAGCAGCAGCAGCTCTGCGGGCGCGTAGGCCGTGCGAAGTTTGCCAGCTATTTGCTATGGGTGGGAACTGCCCCAATGAAATCGCAGGATTTCATAACATAAATTATAACAGCACAAAGTAAATGGACTGTGCTGGGGCGCTCAAATGTGCGTTCAGTCAGAACTTCTGGGTTTGCTCTAATCTCCTTCCCAATGAGTCTCTCACGCCAGACGGCTTACATCCACACGTGAGACTAGATCTGCTATATCAGGTACAGATGGCGCTAAAGCAAAAAGCTAATTCTAATTAACTTGTAAATAAATAATCATAACAGTCATGGGAGCCTGGGACCTGATAAATCGGACATCTACATCCAACAAGAGTCGAAGGACAGTGGGATACACTAGCTAGAACCTTCTCATCGCGAATCTGGTAGGACAAAAAAAACATGACTGTGACAGGTCGACATGTTGTGTGGACTAAAACAGCATAAAACCGGGTGTATCACAAAGCATTATCAAATTAATTAGTTACAGTAATTTTGAGAAACATTGAAAATAGTTTGGTTGATTTCTGTGTAAAAACATCCCCACATCATGATGCTGCCACCACCATGCTTCACCGTAAGGATGGTATTGGCCAGGTGATGAGCGGTGCCTGGTTTCCTCCAGATGTGACGCTTGGCATTCAGGCCAGAGAATCACATGCCTTTAACTGAGGAGTGGCTTCTGTCTGAGTGCTGCAGAGATGGTTGTCCTTCTGGAAGATTCTCCCATCTCCACAGAGGAGCTCTTGAGCTCTGTCAGAGTGACCATCGGGTTCTTGGTCACCTCCCTGACCAAGGCCCTTCTCCCCCAATTTCTCAATTTGGCCAGGCGGCCAGCTCTAGGAAGAGTCTTGGTGGTTCCAAACTTCTTCCATTTAAGAATGATGAAGGCCACTGTGTTCTTGGGGACCTTCAATGCGGCAGACATTTTTTGGTACCCTTCCCCAGATCTGTGCCTCGACACAATCCTGTCTCAGAGCTCTACGGACAATTCCTTCAACCTCGTGGCTTGGTTTTTGCTCTGACATGCACTGTCAACTGTGGGACCTTACATAGACAGGTGTGTGGCTTTCCAAATCATGTCCAATCAATTGAATTTACTCCAATCAAGTTGTAGAAACAGGATGCACAAAGGATGATCAATGGAAACAGGATGCACCTGAGCTCAATTTTGAGTCTCATTGCAAAGGGTCTGAATACTTATGTAAATAAAAAATGTTTTGCAAAAATGTCAAAAACCTGTTTTCGCTTTGTCATTATGGGGTATTGTGTGTTGATTCAAATAATTGTATCCATTTTAGAATAAGGCTGTAACGTAACAAAATGTGGAAAAAGTGAAGGGGTATGAATACTTTCCGAATGCACTGTAGCTATGGTTAGCTGGTAGCTTGCTAGCTAGTTAGCTCCCATGCCAATTTCAAGTCTTTCTAAACTAATGTCTTACTTATATGCACTAGCCAAGTGATCATGCTTTGTGACATTATGTTAGCTAGCTATCTCCAGTTAGATAATGTGTTTTCACTTATTGCACCTGCATGCTTGTGGCATTCTCCCTAGTGCACTCGTTCGTTCGTGAGCTGCCTGCTCATTCTAAATAGTATAATCTAATCTGTTCAAAACTGTGCAAAAGTGAAATAGGTGTATTTATGCTGTTGTTCAAATGCACAAATCACTTTATACAGTGAGGGAAAAGTAGTTGATCCCCTGCTGATTTTGTACGTTTGCCCACTGACAAATAAATTATCAGTCTATAATTTTAATGGTAGGTTTATTTGAACAGTGAGAGACAGAATAACAACAAAAAAATCCAGAAAAATGCATGTCAAAAATGTTATAAATTGATTTGCATTTTAATGAGGGAAATAAGTATTTGACCCCCTCTCAATCAGAAAGATTTCTGGCTCCCAGGTGTCTTTTATACAGGTAACGAGCTGAGATTAGGAGCACACTCTTAAAGGGAGTATTCCTAATCTCAGTTTGTTACCTGTATAAAAGACACCTGTCCACAGAAGCAATCAATCAATCAGATTCCAAACTCTTCACCATGGCCAAGACCAAAGAGCTCTCCAAGGATGTCAGGGACAAGATTGTAGACCTACAAGGTTGGAATGGGCTACAAGACCATCGGCAAGCAGCTTGGTGAGAAGGTGACAACAGTTGGTGCGATTATTCACAAATGGAAGAAACACAAAATAACTGTCAATCTCCCTCTGCCTGGGGCTCCATGCAAGATCTCACCTCGTGGAGTTGCAATGATCATGAGAACGGTGAGGAATCAGCCCAGAACTACACGGGAGGATCTTGTCAATGATCTCAAGGCAGCTGGGACCATAGTCACCAAGAAAACAATTGGTAACACATTACGCCGTGAAGGACTGAAATCCTGCAGCGCCTGCAAGGTCCCCCTGCTCAAGAAAGCACATATACAGGGCCGTCTGAAGTTTGCCAAAGAACATCTGAATGATTCCGAGAACTGGGTGAAAGTGTTGTGGTCAGATGAGACCAAAATCGAGCTCTTTCGCATCAACTCAACTCGCCGTGTTTGGAGGAGGAATGCTGCCTATGACCCCAAGAACACCATCCCCACCATCAAACATGGAGGTGGAAACATTATGCTTTGGGGGTGTTTTTCTGATAAAGGGACAGGACAACTTCACCGCATCAAAGGGACGATGGACGGGGCCATGTACCGTAAAATCTTGGGTGAGAACCTCCTTCCCTCAGCCAGGGCATTGAAAATGGGTCGTGGATGGATATTCCAGCATGACAATGACCCAAAACACACAGCCTAGGCAACAAAGGAGTGGCTCAATAAGAAGCACATGAAGGTCCTGGAGTTGCCTAGCTAGTCTCCAGACCATAATCCCAGAGAAAATCTGTGGAGGGAGCTGAAGGTTCGAGTTGCCAAACGTCAGCCTCGAAACCTTAATGACTTGGAGAAGATCTGCAAAGAGGAGTGGGACAAAATCTTTCCTGAGATGTGTGCAAACCTGGTGGCCAACTACAAGAAACGTCTGACCTCTGTGATTGCCAACAAGGGTTTTGCCACCAAGTACTAAGTCATGTTTTGCAGAGGGGTCAAATACTTATTTCCCTCATAAAATGCAAATCAATTCATAACAGTTTTGACATGCGTTTTTCTGGATTTGTTTTATTTTATTCTGTCTCTCACTGTTCAAATAAACCTACCATTAAAATTATAGACTGACCATGTCTTTGTCAGTGGGCAAACGTACAAAATCAGCAGGGGATCAAATACTTTTTTCCCCCACTGTATATCTTCTCAAAGAAACTACTGGTAGTTCTAAAAGTTAGCATCATATTTCTGTCATGCTGCTTTGTTGACAACTCCAACCACCCTGCGCCCCGGGTATTCAGCCAATCAGCGGCCGCCACTGGTTTATTGTCAATGTCGTTTCATGGAATGTGAAAGGTGTTAACTAACCTGTTAAAATGTCCCATCTTTACCATCCAGCCATGGACAAAAACGTTTCTAGCAATGTTGACTGCTACTTTTAGAGCTTTTAACAGGTTCCAAGTTTGGGAAATGGTTTACATAACAGCTTTGAAATGATAGTTTTCCATACTCATCTTTGTAGAAACTAGATTTATATATCAGGGCTATATCGTTTTTGTTATATCTTCTCTTAATATAATTTCAATTATCTGATGTATTAATTAAATAGTTAATAGATTTAATGTAAAATATAAACATGTTTTAATTTTATAACAAGTTTATAACAATCCATAATTGCCATTATCACAATAAAAATACATGGTGTACAAACAATTTATTTATGAAACAAGATAATCTCTTTTAAGTGGAACACTAACAAAAAATGGTTTGTAGACAATGTAGATCTAACAACAAATGAAATCCAGAAAAAATTACATTTGTGCATTGCAAAATCCCTCACAAAATATAACAAAGCTAGCTACTAACCACAACAATTAATGCTATACAGACTAACAACAACTAAAAAGCTATACTTTGCAAATATCCTTCATCCATATAAGTCGCCAAAAGTTACAAGAAACCTTTTTACTAGATTTTTGATAGATTCTAGAATGGCCTTTATCTGGTTAAATTTTTCCACTCATTCAAAACAGAAAGTTCTCTCCTCATGCCCATCTGTTTTTACTTTGACACATGAACAACACATTTACATTTACATGAAGTCAAATGCTCCCTGTCACACCAGGCATACACACTCAAACCTCAGACCATCAGATGTCAAAGTCAAGGATGCTGTGAACCGTTAACATAATAATCACTGTTGCTCTCTCATCCTACTACTACATCTAACTCCAAACATGACACTCTTACCATTACATAAATGTTTTCACTCTTACATCATCTTCACTTCCTCAACACTTAAGGCTATGTTCCAATGTCCATACTAGCATACTACTTAGAATGCATGCACAATATATATTGCTTCATTCTAAGTGGTATGCTAGAGGGATATTGGAATAGAGTGTTACAACTAACCCAAACTACAACTACTACAACTGCTTCTCTTAAAACCACTGCATTGTTTTGTATATTTTATCTGAGTGACGATAGGGCCTCTCTTGAGCATTTGGCTAACATATCAATCAAGTACACTGAACAAAAATATAAACGCAACATGTAAAGTGTTGGTCCCATGTTTCATGAGCTGAAATAAAATATCCCAGACATTTTCCATACGCACTAAAAGCTTATTTCTCTCAAATGTTTTGCACAAATTTGTTTACGTCCCTGTTAGTGAGCATTTCTCCTTTGTCAAGATAACCCATCCACTTGACAGGTGTGGCATATCAATAAGCTGATTAAAAAGCATGAACATTACACAGGTGCACCTTGTGCTGGGGACAATAAAAGGCCACTCTAAAATGGGCAGTTTTGTCACACAACACAATGCCACAGATGTCTCAAGTTTTGAGGAAGCATGCAGTTGGCATGCTGACTGCAGGAATGTCCACCAGAGCTGTTGCCACAGAATTGAATGTTCATTTCTCTACCGTAAGCCACCTCCAAAGTCATTTTAGGGAATTTGGCAGTACATACAACCAACCTCACAACCGCAGACCACGTGTATGGCGTCAGGGTTATGGTATGCTTATGTCAACATTGTGAACAGAGTGCCCCATGGTGGCGGTGGGGTTATGGTATGGGCAGGCATAAGCTACGGACAACGAACACAATTGCATTTTATCGATGGCAATTTGAATACACAAAAATACTATGACGAGATCCTAAGGCCCATTGTGAGGCCCCTTTTTTTAAGGTATCTGTGACCAACATCTGTATTCCTAGTCATGTGAAATCCATAGATTAGGGCCTATTTAATTTATTTCAATTGACTGATTTCCTCATATGAACTGTAACTCAGTAAAATCAATAAAATTGTTGCATGTTGCGTTTTTTAAATGTTTTGTTCAGTATAATACATGACATAACACTGCATAGTACACAAAGTTTGTGATAGTGTATTTTTATCTTGATGTTTGAGAAATTTTGATGTTGATATCCAACAATCTTCAATTGTGAAATTTCGTCAGTGTAAACAAATAAATAAATTATTTACAATCTCTAACAAAAAAGCAAACAAACAAAACAAACAAACAAACAAGACATAAACTCATGATAATAATTTACAGAAGAAATTATAATACAAACTTAGTATAAACATCTTCATCCCAAAGTCTTTAAAATGCTATAAGACGGTCTCACGGTCAACCTTTTTAGAGTTTGACAAACATTTTAAATGAGTAACTGAAGACCCTTTTAACAAAACTGCATTCTGGGGGTATAAGAAACAATACAAAAATTAAGAACTTTGTTCAAGTTAGCAACGTACATCAGTGTGCTTTGGTATTGATTAAGAGTTTGGCAGATATTTGGCAGTTAATATTAAAATTGATCCAATTTTTCACTGCATGGCTGAAACTGCTGAGGTCAATACAGATACCTTTAGTTGCTAAGCAACCTAGACACCTTTACTGTACATTGTACTTAGCCTCAAGTTGCTCTCTATTCCAGCACAAACAATATCAATATTTATAGAGTAACAAGAATTGTATATTTACTTTTGTTAATGTAAAGCTATAGAAAGTTAGGAGAAAAATCAGAGTAAAGCACAAAAGTGGTTGTACAAATAATCCCTATAATATGTTGTCAACATCGGTTACGCCAAGACCTTTTTCATTTGTCCACAAGGCCTTTTTCATTTGTCATCGGTTTTCATTTCTCAAGGAAATGTCTTTTCACATAAGGCACTCAGAAAAACTGGAAAAGGCCTGGGCTGCCCCTTCAATGGAAAGTTAGAGGCAAAAATACTTTGGAGGGGTGAAGCTGAAGCTCCATTTCATTGGTTGAAATGACGAACAAATCAGCAAAAGGCTGGTGATCAGGTTATGTGGTTTAGTGTCTTCAGCCATTTGAAGTTTTCACATCCAACGCTGTTCAGTTATCTAGTGAAAACAGGAGAAATAGTATGATTATTTATTCTAAGCACATTTATAACAACAAAGCTAAGGAATAACAGCATATCCAGAGTCATACAGTATATAGAGTAACCTATATACAGTATACAGCCGTATACATACACAATATGGTTCTGGGAATATAGCCAACAATACAGCAACCGGTGGAGCATTGTGTGTTCAATACAGTAAAGTGTGAACAAGCAGTATTCTTGTATTTGGGATCAAAGTAGCACTTGAAACCCTTTAAGAACACACACCAGACCTCTCACAAAGTGTTACAAACACACACACACACACACACACCCACACCCACACCCACACCCACACCCACACAGTATACACGCAACATAGTATAAGGGCTCTATTAAATCTATATAGCCGAAATTCAGCATTACAGCATGATTTAAATTTAAAGGCAATGTGCCCGCATTAGCTGAGACTGCATTCCCGGTAAACGCTGTATATGTTGGCTCAATCGGAAATTACCTTTACATTTCTATCACGTAATCTGTAACGCTTCAGCGATACAGATTGAATAGAGCCCTAAGTGTCTAGGTCATTGGAACCAGGCAAGGAGACGAGCAGAAACAAAAGCGTGACTTCAGTGTCTTTTTGTTACCTGATGGACAACACAGTTGGAAACTCCAGCTTATCTGAGTATTGGAAAAGATTTTGAAGGTTTTAAAAACACTTTTTTTACCCCTTCATCTGCATTTTGTCTCCCAAAAAGAAGAGATCTCTTCCACAATTACCAACCAACCATTCTTTTCACAAACCATGGACTGTACTAGGCTGGTACCAGTTCTGTTTGTGCCAACTCCTATGGTAATTAGAGTGACACCATCGGAGTTAGCAAGACAGCACAAACAGATCTGGGACCAAACTAGAATGGTGCTTCTAGCTACAGGACTCACCTCTACACTCATATTTGAGATCGGAGAAGAAGACCAGTTCCTGGGAGAAGACAAACAGGCCTAACCGTCCTCCAGCAAACGTCTTGTCGTACACTGGTCCTGAGTCTGCCAAGATCTGTTTTCCTTCATAAACCACAACCCTACATAAAAACAACAAGACAATAAATTAATGATTGAAAATGATCACTTGGAGTGCTGTACATTTGGACAAAGCACACTATGAACAAAACACCCTGCTTAACAGCTTAACCTATAGTATATTATCATAAAAAGTATTTTCAGACTGTTACTGAGGAAAGTGCAATGGGTGTGATCGACTGGATTCAATCCCGGGTCTCCTACATACCACAAGACTGTATTAGCCCACTGAGCTAAAGCCTAGGCATTAGGCTAGACCTGCTCACCTGATGAATCCAGTCTTGGGTCTGTGGATGAGGTGCCACCTGTAGGCTGTGTAATCCTTCCAGCCAATGTTCTTTGGGTCGTGCCACAGAGTGCGCACCTGTGGACAACAGAGAAGGAAAAATCGAATTAGTGAAGATCTATGATCTATGATTACTTTATACATTTGACTGGCTGATTGAAAGATTGCTTAAGATTGCTCTGGCTAAACCAGAGAAACCGTATGATTTTTTGGCTCTACGAAATTATAACTTGGATCTTAGCATACCTGATTTTTTGTGTTGCCTGTGTGCCACAGGGCGTTTCTCAGGTTCTCCCCTGTGCCTGTGGTTGAGTTGACCACCTTAAGGGAGACACCAGAGATACCGAAGGCCTTGGAGGGTTTATCTTCCCAGTAGGTCTGAGTGATCTGCTTCCACATCACCACGTAGAAGCGGCCGCTAGACTGGTAGCCGAACACAAAGCCTGCGTAGTCGTCATCCCGGTCCGTGTTCACGTAGAAGGTACCACTGAAGTCCACCGCGTTGAACTCATCAAAGCCTAGGATGGTGGAACAGAAAAAGTGAATACTTAGGATGGTTGGTGGGACACACACATTTGAATAATACTTCTGCTCTTCACAATATTTATAGATAATGGAAATAGTTTGATATCTTGCATATGGTAAAATATGCCCTAACTGTATAGGGTTGTAAATCTCCTGAAATCCAGATTGCGGATTCCTGGAATCAGGAGAGAATAAGCAGGGAGAGAATCTGGGACTTCTGTAAAATCTGGGAACTGGGAGAGTTTCTTGAATTTTGCTACCCTACAAGGGAATACATGAAAATATCAGAGGTAAGGTTGTCCTGCTCTACTCGCCCACTGTGATGACAGGGTCAGAGTTGACATTCTACACATACAGTGGGGGAAAACAAGTATTTAGTCAGCCACCAATTGTGCAAGTTCTCCCACTTAAAAAGATGAGAGAGGCCTGTAATTTTCATCATAGGTACACGTCAACTATGACAGACAAAACGAGGAAAAAAAATCCAGAAAATCACATTGTAGGATTTTTAATGAATTTATTTGCAAATGATGGTGGAAAATAAGTATTTGGTCACCTACAAACAAGCAAGATTTCTGGCTCTCACAGACCTGTAACTTCTTCTTTAAGAGGCTCCTCTGTCCTCCACTCGTTACCTGTATTAATGGCACCTGTTTGAACTTGTTATCAGTATAAAAGACACCTGTCCACAACCTCAAACAGTCACACTCCAAACTCCACTATGGCCAAGACCAAAGAGCTGTCAAAGGACACCAGAAACAAAATTGTAGACCTGCACCAGGCTGGGAAGACTGAATCTGCAATAGGTAAGCAGCTTGGTTTGAAGAAATCAACTGTGGGAGCAATTATTAGGAAATGGAAGACATACAAGACCACTGATAATCTCCCTCGATCTGGGGCTCCACGCAAGATCTCACCCCGTGGGGTCAAAATGATCACAAGAACGGTGAGCAAAAATCCCAGAACCACACGGGGGGACCTAGTGAATGACCTGCAGAGAGCTGGGACCAAAGTAACAAAGCCTACCATCAGTAACACACTACGCCGCCAGGGACCCAAATCCTGCAGTGCCAGACGTGTCCCCCTGCTTAAGCCAGTACATGTCCAGGCCCGTCTGAAGTTTGCTAGAGTGCATTTGGATGCAGAATGTCATATTGGGAGAATGTCATATGGTCAGATGAAACCAAAATAGAACTTTTTGGTAAAAACTCAACTCGTCGTGTTTGGAGGACAAAGAATGCTGAGTTGCATTCAAAGAACACCATACCTACTGTGAAGCATGGGGGTGGAAACATCATGCTTTGGGGCTGTTTTTCTGCAAAGGGACCAGGACGACTGATCCGTGTAAAGGAAAGAATGAATGGGGCCATGTATTGTGAGATTTTGAGTGAAAACCTCCTTCCATCAGCAAGGGCATTGCAGATGAAACGTGGCTGGGTCTTTCAGCATGACAATGATCCCAAACACACCGCCTGGGCAACGAAGGAGTGGCTTCGTAAGAAGCATTTCAAGGTCCTGGAGTGGCCTAGCCAGTCTCCAGATCTCAACCCCATAGAAAATCTTTGGAGGGAGTTGAAAGTCCGTGTTGCCCAGCGACAGCCCCAAAACATCACTGCTCTAGAGGAGATCTGCATGGAGGAATGGGCCAAAATACCAGCAACAGTGTGTGAAAACCTTGTTAAGACTTACAGAAAACGTTTGACCTGTGTCATTGCCAACAAAGGGTATATAACAAAGTATTGAGAAACTTTTGTTATTGACCAAATACTTATTTTCCACCATAATTTGCAAATAAATTCATAAAAAATCCTACAATGTGATTTTCTGGATTTTTTTTCTCATTTTGTCTGTCATAGTTAACGTGTACCTATGATGAAAATTACAGGCCTCTCTCATCTTTTTAAGTGGGAGAACTTGCACAATTGGTGGCTGACTAAATACTTTTTTCCCCCACTGTATCTAAACTGTAGTGAATTAAATATCTCTAATCTATTGCTAATATTTTTATCTCTTTTACGGCAGTATAGGGACTACATATTGATCCTACTCACCAACAGCAATGCCAGGGTCAGAGTTGACGGTCTGTACCAGCTCCTTGCCCTGATGTCTAACCACCCAGTTGGGGTCGATCTGCGTTGTTCCCTTGGGGTCCAGGTGCACCATCTGAAACTTCCGGAAGTTTGTGACGCTGACGGCGTTGTTCTCAGGACACACGTCAAGGATGTCCGGGATGTTGTCGTTGTCAAAGTCGTCTTTGCAGGCGTCGCCTCTACCGTCGCCTGTTGATAGAAGAATGGAAGATGTTGGGTTAAAATACAGAGGCCTAGTGTGAGAACTTTGACAAAGACTATGGTCAAAACGTGTCAGATTATTTTATGAATAAAAGAGCACCATGAATTCATTTGGTTGTTGCTCTCCTATTCCTTTTTAATGGAACGATTGGTGACTACAGTAGGCCTATATAACTCTCTAGTCTCCACACTAGCAATAATGTTGCAACAGTCCTACCACAGGGAAGGTAGACTTTTCACTCACTCTACCAAGTTTACATAAAAATAATCGCAATTCCTGTAAATGTTAATATGTCCGCCAAGTCCAATAAGGAGTCTCAGCCATCTGCATGCCGTGCAGATGGTTGAGGCCATAGCCTGTTAGAAACATACTCATAATACAGACCAAAGGGAAGTCTCCAGCGAGCTGTAAAGCCTGTTTCCTCATCTTTCTCCTCTACTCTCTTGTTATTGGACAGGGGGCTGACTTGATTCTATCAAATAAACACGTTCTGATGAGGTGTGAAGAGGGTAAAGGGATCTGGCTCGAGGGTTTTTCCTTGAGAAGTATCTCATTCTCTTTCTCCCTCTCTCTCTCTCTTTCTCCATCGCTCTCTCTCGCTCTCTAGTTCCCTCTCTCTCCCTCTCTCTCTCCCTGTCTCTTTCTCCATCGCTCTCTCTCACTCTCTAGTTCCCTACCTCTCCCTGTCTCCACACAGCCTGCTTCTAGTTAAAGCCAGCTAAACAAACTTCAGGTAACCCTGCATGATACAATTGAAATTGGGCACTGTGGATTAATCAAGAGCAAGCGAGCTCAGATGCCCCCTTCGGAAATAAAAATTAATGGCCTGGCGGCTGGGTGGCTGGCTGGCGGATGATGCCCTCACCGGTTCCCGCTCCGCACGATAAAGTCATATGCTAATGATGTCATCAACCCTGACCCAGATATACCCCTTTTTGTTAACTCTTCACTGTCTGACCCACCCACCACACTTGCACTTGCACAATAAAACTGCAGGAGAATTCAACAATTCAACAGTGTACAGTTATCTATATTTCTTTAATCAGTTCACTTGTTGTACCCCGCACCTGCAAGTTCCTGGATGTGCGTACACTACTTCTAAACCGCCCACCATACTTCACATTTTGTAGAGAGAAAGAGGGAAATGGAACATGGCATATTGAACTGTAAAAATATGAGGTGGTTAAGAGGTAAAAGGCACCCCATGTGTTTTTTATGGTGGGCAGATACAGGGAAACTTTATTCCTCTATCATACACCGCCGGTGTTTTAGTAGTAGCTATAGTTTACAGGGAAATGGGACATAGCATGTTGACCTATATAAACAAATATGAATGTAAAAAGGAGGGCAATAGGTTCTTCAATGTGTGTTTTATGGTGGACAAGTGCAGGGAAGCCTCAACAGGAGATTCCTGTATCACAAGCAACCCTCTGTGTGATGTTCGGTAGTATCTGGTATGTGGTCCTCTGTAGCTCAGCTGGTAGAGCACGGCGCTTGTAACGCCAAGGTAGTGGGTTCGATCCCCGGGACCACCCATACACCAAAAATGTATGCATGCATGACTGTAAGTCGCTTTGGATAAAAGCGTCTGCTAAATGGCATATTATATTATATTATATTATCTATGGTACTGTATAAAGGGCTATTACAGAAGTCGCAAATCAACCTACAGCTACTGGAGACTAATTCCTCCTCAGGCAGCTACAGTCACAGCATTCTTCACGGGCGTGAGGGTATTCAACATGCTGATGCATGGTGTGTGTATGTGTGTGTGTGTTTTCCCCCTTACCATCAGAGTCCAGTTGATCTTTGTTGGGTGTCAATCTACAGTTGTCCCTATCGTCAGGGATACCGTCATTGTCATCGTCGAAGTCACAGGCGTCCCCCTTGCCGTCCTTATCGTGGTCTGCCTGGTTGGAGTTGGCGACGTAAGGACAGTTGTCCAGGTTATTCTGGTGACCGTCTTCATCAATGTCTTGGTTGTTGTCACACTGGTCTCCTACAAGGTCATTGTCTGTGTCAGCCTGTTAGAGAGGAGAGAACAGGAGAGGACAGGACAGGAGAGGACAGGAGAGGGTTACATGTTAACAACATTTCCCAGAACTTTTCCAAATGTTTTCCAGAAACCCCGGTTGCAAGGAGGGAGGTCATCCAAATCCTCCAACTGGGAATTTCTGGGAAACCTGGGAATTTGGGGAGTGTTTCTGGAATTTTGCAACCCTAATTACACAAAAGGCAAAGTGACTGTTCTTCATTCTTACCTGGTCAGGGTTGTGTAGCAGAGGACAGTTGTCACACTGGTCACCAACTCCATCCATGTCAGTGTCCTTCTGGTCATTGTTGTACACGTACGGGCAGTTGTCTTGCTCGTTTAGGATTTCTAATGGAAAAGCGAAATGGACATTAAACAACGTGCAGCAGTAATATCATGTGTGCAGGACACATCTTTAGTCATAATCCTAGATATTTGCTTGCCTGTGCTTGCATGTGGCATTTCGCGTTCCGTGCCGTAGAAGTAACTAATGCTAATCAATCACTTGATTTACTATCCTGCAATAATCCATTCAGTATTTTTTAAATGTCATGTCTAGTTCAGAGCCAACTACTGTCAATAGCAATACAAATGAATGACTTTTAAATAATATATTAGAGGGCATATAAAAGTTATAAGAGTTGAAGGAGCCTTTCCCTGTTTTCACTAAATATCACTATAATACAGCAATGTATCATGTTTAGTAACTTGCTAATAAAAGGCTAGTACCATCTCCATCAATGTCGACAGCACAGGCATCTCCTTCCCCGTTGTGGTCGGTGTCGATCTGGGCAGGGTTGTGTTCGTAGGGGCAGTTGTCACAACGATCCCCCACATCATCCTTATCAAAGTCAAACTGTCTGGGGTTGTACATTAGAGGACAGTTGTCCTGAGGAGAGAGAGAGAGAGAGAGCATCAAGTCAAACTGTCTGGGGTTGTACATTAGAGGACAGTTGTCCTGAGGAGAGAGAGAGAGAGAGCATCAAGTCAAACTGTCTGGGGTTGTACAGGAGAGGACAGTTGTCCTGAGGAGAGAGAGAGAGAGAGCATCAAGTCAAACTGTCTGGGGTTGTACAGGAGAGGACAGTTGTCCTGAGGAGAGAGAGCAGCAAAATGGGTATTATTAGAGCGTCCATTTATTTGGAGAGGGCTTTTGATTCCCTATTGAATTCATCTAAATACCCTGATGAAGGCATTTGCAGAAAAATGTGTTGGTTTTAACAATAAAACATTGACCTCTGAAGCAAACTTCCATTGTCCTACACTCTTAGAAAAAAGGGTTCCAAAACGATTCTTCGGCTGTCGCCATAGGATAACTATTTTTGGTTCCAGGTAGAACCCTTTTTGGTCCCATGTAGAACCCTTTAGGTTCTAGATAGCACCTTTTTTTCTAAGATTGTACCAAGAGTTACTGAATCTTTTCATCCATTTGCCTTATAAAAGGTATCTTACTCTTTCATCCATGATTCCATCGTTGTCATCATCCTGGTCACAAGCGTCTCCCTGGCCGTCTTTGTCAAAATCTTCCTGTCCAGAGTTAGGCAGGTTGGGGCAGTTATCCTGTTAAAGATGGATAAATAAATGGAAACAGTTTTAGAAATAGCCACAGGAAGAAAAATGTCAAAGATTGTCATTCTGTAAGATTAGAAAATGTGGAAAATCTGCAGGTCTGGTATTGAGGATGAATGTTATTAGGACAGTTTCCTGGACTTAATAAGATTTAGCCTAGTCCTGGACTAAAGTGTATGCTCAATTGATAATCTCAATTGAAAGCCCTTTTTATTCCAGGAAGGTCTAGACTTAAAAATGCACTCCACGATCTTAAGCACAAGAAATGCAAAATCTGTATGTTATCATACAAATTTCAAAATTCGTAACATATCACACCAAAAAAAAACAGGGACCCGTTTTGGCTCGTGAGCACCACTTTCAAAACTACTTGCTGAAATTATACAAAAGTTCAAGAGTGCATATTTAATTTGGGACTAGGGACTAGGCTTACTCTGTATCCAGGAAAGTGGCCCACAGAGAACATAAAGTTAGGGTCTGTTACCTTTCTGCAGTGATAGGTGGCGTTGGCGCCACACACCAGGTTCTGATTAGGCCATCCATCCAGGTCTGAGTCCTCTCCACAGATGAAGCCATCACCAGCGTAGCCGATCCTGCACTCACACTTGTACATGGGGTCACTAAAGTGGCTGAGGTAGATACACTCTGAGGACCGGTGACAGTTGTGGGTCTTGTCTTTGCAGGGGTTCTCTGGCTCGCAAACCTGGAGAGAGAGAGAGAGAGAGAGAGAGATAGGGTGGAGAGAGAGAGAGAGAGAGAGAGAGAGAGAGAGAGAGAGAGAGAGAGAGAGAGAGATAGGGTGGGAGAGAGAGAGAGAGAGAGAGAGATAGGGTGGGAGAGAGAGAGAGAGAGAGAGAGAGAGAGAGAGAGAGAGAGAGAGAGAGAGAGAGAGAGAGAGAGAGAGAGAGAGACAGAGAGAGAGAGAGAGAGAGAGAGAGAGAGAGAGAGAGAGAGAGAGAGAGAGAGAGAGTCAGGTAGACATTAAATAATATTTCCATTTCCTAAGGAAGAACATGGTAAAAGTTCAGTAAATCAGTGAGTCTCATTTCATGGGGTGAAGTGTATTCTCAGATGTCATGTTATGTCATGTCTTGTAATGTTGTGTTATATGTGAGGGCTCTATTTCTGACCCCATATGCCCCCTGCTCCGCCATGACCCCTGTGCCTTGTGCATTCTGCTACAGTGTTTTATGTAGCAATGGCAAGAGAATCAAAGACAACACTGTTGTATCTCTATGGCTACAGATGTCCATCATTAGGAAGTAATTGGATGCCACTCCGTGTGCTCATATGGTACAACATTACAACACTGTTACGTGATGACCAATAACAAGGCCTTTCTTTCATTCATCAGCTTTGGGAAACAGAGGCCTGCTATGAGACAATTCTCCTTTCCCGTTTTCTCAAATCAGTTTGTATGATGTTGGCCTAGGATCAGAGCCGGACCAGTTTTTAAAAGCCAGTGACAAACCAATGATTCAGTAGGCCTGTTATGCAATGTTAGGGCAGAACAGTAGATCTAGGTTCAAATACTATGTGAGATCTTTCAAATACTTTGAGTGTTTGCTTTAGCCTGTCTGGAGTGCCAGATGGCAGGCGTTTGTAGTTTTGTGACTATTCCATTGGTTCCATTGTGACAGGCAAGCTCAATCAAGACCAGATAAAGTATTGTAAATTATTTTAAATAGTATTTGAACCCAGGTCTATTGGGTAGTGGAGTGGTGTAGCGAAATGATTCAACTTTCCAACAAGGAATCTGTATGTGAAATCAGTTGTCATGGTTTCAAAGCAGAAACAATGTATGTATGCCACTACAGATGTTGCCACCGTCTATTCCACGTTGGTTCGACGTAATTTCATAGATATTACGTGGAAACAACGTTGATTCAACCAGCGTGTGCCCAGTGGGAAGTAGCTATTGACATGACAGAACCGCATTAAAAAGTAATACATGTGTTGCTAGAGTGCAAACGTAGATAACAACACAGACAACAACATTAAAGAGACATACACGTAACTTTATAGTTCTCATCCCACCTAAGACCTCCACTCATACTGTAACACCAAGCAGAAGTGAAATATGAAGAGAGAAGTATAGCAGATGTTTGCAATTATTTATATATTATATATATACAGTGGGGAGAACAAGTATTTGATACACTGCCGATTTTGAAGGTTTTCCTACTTACAAAGCATGTAGAGGTCTGTAATTTCTATCATAGGTACACTTCAACTGTGAGAGACATAATCTAAAACAAAAATCCAGAAAATCACATTGTATGATTTTTAAGTAATTAATTTGCATTTTATTGCATGACATAAGTATTTGATCACCTACCAACCAGTAAGAATTCCGGCTCTCACAGACCTGTTAGTTTTTCTTTAAGAAGCCCTCCTGTTCTCCACTCATTACCTGTATTAACTGCACCTGTTTGAACTCGTTACCTGTATAAAAGACACCTGTCCACACACTCAATCAAACAGACTCCAACCTCTCCACAATGGCCAAGACCAGAGAGCTGTGTAAGGACACCAGGGATACAATTGTAGACCTGCACAAGGCTGGGATGGGCTACAGGACAATAGGCAAGCAGCTTGGTGAGAAGGCAACAACTGTTGGCGCAATTATTAGAAAATGGAAGAAGTTCAAGATGACGGTCAATCACCCTCGGTCTGGGGCTCCATGCAAGATCTCACCTCGTGGGGCATCAATGATCATGAGGAAGGTGAGGGATCAGCCCAGAACTACACGGCAGGACCTGGTCAATGACCTGAAGAGAGCTGGGACCACAGTCTCAAAGAAAATCATCAGTAACACACTACGCCGTCATGGATTAAAATCCTGCAGCGCACGCAAGGTCCCCCTGCTCAAGCCAGCGCATGTCCAGGCCCGTCTGAAGTTTGCCAATGACCATCTGGATGATCCAGAGGAGGAATGGGAGAAGGTCATGTGGTCTGATGAGACAAAAATAGAGCTTTTTGGTCTAAACTCCACTCGGCGTGTTTGGAGGAAGAAGAAGGATGAGTACAACCCCAAGAACACCATCCCAACTGTGAAGCATGGAGGTGGAAACATCATTCTTTGGGGATGCTTTTCTGCAAAGGGGACAGGACGACTGCACCGTATTGAGGGGAGGATGGATGGGGCCATGTATCGCGAGATCTTGGCCAACAACTTCCTTCCCTCAGTAAGAGCATTGAAGATGGGTCGTGGCTGGGTCTTCCAGTATGACAACGACCCGAAACACACAGCCAGGGCAACTAAGGAGTGGCTCCGTAAGAAGCATCTCAAGGTCCTGGAGTGGCCTAGCCAGTCTCCAGAACTGAACCCAATAGAAAATCTTTGGAGTGAGCTGAAAGTCCATATTGCCCAGCGACAGCCCTGAAACCTGAAGGATCTGGAGAAGGTCTGTATGGAGGAGTGGGCCAAAATCCCTGCTGCAGTGTGTGCAAACCTGGTCAAGACCTACAGGAAACGTATGATCTCTGTAATTGCAAACAAAGGTTTTTGTACCAAATATTAAGTTCTGCTTTTCTGATGTATCAAATACTTATGTCATGCAATAAAATGCAAATTAATTACTTTAAAATCATACAATGTGATTTTCTGGATTTTTGTTTTAGATTCCGTCTCTCACAGTTGAAGTGTACCTATGATAAATATTACAGACCTCTACATGCTTTGTAAGTAGGAAAACCTGCAATATCGGCAGTGTATCAAATACTTGTTCTCCCCACTGTATATACTACAGCTTCATAACTCTTCTACCGCCATTCTCCCTCTCTCTCTCCTGATACAGGGGCAAGGTGTGTCATGTTCATGTATGGTGGCCCGGAGTCCACCCTTGCAGCAGAGTGTACACTCACATTCTAAAAACGCGGGGCCACTAATAAATCACTGATGTTGGGCGATTAGGCCTGGCTCACAGTTGGGGAGGTGTTCGATGGAGTTGAGGTCAGGGCTCTGTGCAGGCCAGTCAAGTTCTTCCACACCGATCTCGACAAACCATTTCTGTATGGACCTCGCTTTGTGCACGGGGGCATTGTCATGCTGAAACGGGAAAGGGCCTTCCCCAAAATGTTGCCACAAAGTTGGAAGCACAGAATCGTCTAGAATGTCATTGTACACTGTAGCGTTAAGATTTCCCTTCACTGGAACTAAGGGGCCTAGACTGAACCATGAAAAACAGCCCCAGACCATTATTCCTCCTCCACCAAACTTTACTGTTGGCACTATGCATTTGGGCAGGTAGTGTTCTCCTGGCATCCGCCAAACCCAGATTTGTCCGTCGGACTGCCAGATGGTGAAGCGTGATTCATCACTCCAGAGAACGTGTTTCCACTGCTCCAGAGTCCAATGGCGGTGAGCTTTACACCACTCCAGCCGTCGCTTGGCATTGTGCACAGTGATCTTAGGCTTGTGTGCAGCTGCTTGGCCATGGAAACCCATTTCATGAAGCTCCCAACGAACAGTTCTTCTGCTGATGTTGCTTCCAGAGGCAGTTTAGAAATTGGTAGTGAGTGTTGCAACAGAGGACAGGCGATTTTTACACGCTATGCGCTTCAGCACTCGGCCGTCCTGTTCTGTGAGCTTGTGTGGCCTACCACTTTGCGGCTGAGCCGTTGTTACTCCTAGACATTTCACAATAACAGCACTTACAGTTGACCAGGGCAGCTCTAGCAGTGCAGAACTTTGACGAACTGACTTGTTGGAAAGGTGGCATCCTATGACCGTGCCATGTTGAAAGTCACTGAGTTCTTCAGTAAGGCCATTCTACTGCCAATGTTTGTCTACGGAGATTGCATGGCTGTGTGCTCAATTTTATACAGAGGTCAGCAACGGTGTAAATGCAGTCTAAATAATACACTAGACCTAAAACCGATGTAGAGTGAAACAGACGTACCTGTTTGTTCTTCTTGGCAGCCTCCACCCCCATGCCGAAGGGCTGCGTTCCCTTGTAGCGGGGTGGGCAGGCCAGACAGTGGAACCCTGGGTCTGTGTTGATGCAACGCAATGCTCCACCAGCTTTAAAGCATACGTCAGACACCATGTCACACTGAGGAGGAAGAGGAGCAGATAAAATCAATCAATCAATCAATTAATCAATCAATCAGAGAGCAGAGACCATGTGACACGGAGGAGGAAGAGGATCAGAAGTAGATAATATTCAATCAATCAATCATAAAATCAATCAAACCGATCGATCAGAGAACATGTGACACTGTGGAGGAAGAGGATCAGAATGAGATTTACATTCTAAGTAGGGTAATAGGTCATGAATATGAATGAGTAAAGGAAGATCCAAAGGTAATGGTTAGGCATAGCCTGGGGATGAAAATGTATTAAGGCTAAGGTTAGTGTTAGGGTTATCCATTAGTTAGTGGGTTAACCAAGTATCTGACTTGTGTAACATGCTTCTTTAACCCAAAATTACCTCGTTGACATCTTCGCAGTGGGTTCCGTTGCCGCGGAAACCAAGAGGGCATAGCCCACACTCCCAGGATCCGTCGGGGGCGCTGTTACAGTCCACTCCTCCGAAGCATGGGTTAGACAGACAACCGTCTGACAGGGAACAATAATGCATTGGTTAGAAAAGTGTTTTAACAGAGTTATAAAAGAGTTATAACTAAAGCAACCATGTGAAGGGAAGCAATTCTCCATAATTTGTTGGCGACTGGTTATACATTTACATTTTAGTCATTTAGCAGACGCTCTTATCCAGAGCGACTTACATTATAAAAAAAATTTCTTCATACTGGCCCCCCGTGGGAATCAAACCCACAACCCTGGCGTTGCAAACGCCATGCTCTACCAACTGAGCTACATCCCTGCCGGCCATTCCCTCCCCTACCCTGGACGACGCTGGGCCAATTGGGCGCCGCCCAATGGGTCTCCCGGTCACGGCCGGCTATGACAGAGCCTGGATTCGAAAAAGGATCTCTAGTGGCACAGCTAGCACTGCGATGCAGTGCCTTAGACCACTGCGCCACTCGGGAGATAGTGATAGTGAAGAGAACCAGGACTAATGCAGCTACGTTTGGACATTTGTTTATTGGTATATTTAGAATATTGACATTCAGCTTCCCCAGTTTGTTCAGGTGGTTCACTTCAGGTTGCTGTCTTCATTTCTCTCAAAGTTAGCAGGTTTCAGTGCTTTCAAAGCTTGTTGCCCATTCACAATGTTACCATTAGCTAATGGCAAAACACATCCTTCCAGACTTTGTTATCAGCACAAATATTTGACAAAAATTTGCCTGGAGGCCAATCTCACAGCACTTATCACAGGAATGTTGAAATTTGAAATAATAACTCAACTGGAATGCTAGAATGAATTGGAAAAACTCAAAGGGAGTGAGGGAAGGTTAAAATAACTCAAAAGGGAGAGAGAAAGGGATGAGGGGTTGGGTCAGAGGTGCTGAATGGGACACACACGCACACACACACACATACATACAAACACACACACACACACACACACACAAACACACACACACTCACCGATAGGGCAGTCTTGTTTGTTGCAGGCATTACTGTCGTTGGTCTCCCCGGGGCACTTCTTGCCTCCGTACTGGGGTTCGGGGCTGTTACAGACACGGGTCCGACCCTTAACTCCACCCCCACAAGTTGCCGAGCAGATCGCCCATGGCGACCACGGTCCCCAACCACCGTCAACTGCACATGAACAACAAATATTTTCTTCTTCCATTCCTTTACTTAGATTTGTGTGTATTAGGTTTTTGTTGTAGAACTGTTAGATATTACTTGCTAGATATTGCTACACTGTCGGAACTAGAAGCACAAGCATTTCGCTACACTCGCAATAACATCTGCTAACCATGTGTATGTGACCAATACATTTGATTTGATTTTAAATAAACAGTTAGTAGACCATCACATTTGTTGATCTCTTAGATCACAATGGGGGCTAGTCTTCCAAGAGTCCAAGAGGATGTTTTACTACTTGACATTACTGTCTTATCAAGTCTCTTTTACTGTAAGAAAGTGTAGCAAAGAATTACAGTAGTAGTTGTAGGCCTACGGTCACACACAGGAAATATGCAACCCATTTGCATCCATTCTGTAGTGGCCAGTGCACTCTCAGCACTGTGTGGACAGATTACCGCAGTAGGGCACATGCCGATTTGATTTGAGCCTGACGTTCTATGAAAGACAGACACATAGCACGTTTAGCATGTGAACGGTGCCCCTTCTATACGAGTGGATAGAGGTGTAAAACTCTTCTTCTTCTCAATGTTTGTAAATCCAGGTAAGTGGGTATGAATCAGACCAAAATACTTGTTCAAACTACTTTATACTGGGTACAAACAGTATTTGTTCTCTTTCAAAAGAAAGAGGCTAGCTCAATCAATGCACAGCTAAATTATTCGAAAGAAAGCAAAAATGAACCCAGGTGCCTATAGTCTCTCTAGACAGACTGGTTGCCTCCCACATTGTACCAATGTTCCAGGATACACCCTAGGTCTTGGATTTCTAAGACTACATTATCGGTGTTGTCCCCCCATACTCACTTGGACAGGGCTTGGCCTCACAGCGCTGTGTCTCTCTCCCCTGGCCCTCACAGTCCTTGCCCCCCAGTTGTGGTGTGGGGGCATTGCAGTGGCGTATCCTGGTGATCTGGCCCTCACCACACGTCACCGAGCACGATGACCACGGAGACCACAGGCTCCACCCACCGTCCTGACGAACTGAACACACACAGGGACATGCCAGTCAAGTCAGAGTATAGGGAAAAGACATACATGTGTAATATATTCAGATGCTGGGTAATTCGGTTGCAGTATACTGGGTACTAGTGAGTCAGTGCAGGTTGGAACACCATTTAGGTGTTCCAACCTGCACGGGACCTATTTCCGACAGCAGACAGAGAGACAGACAGACAGAGAAAGACAGAAAGACAGAGAGAGAGACAGAGAGACAGACAGAGACAGACAGACAGAGACAGAGAGACAGACAGAGACAGCGAGACAGACATACAGACAGACAGAGAGACAGACAGAGACAAGTCTCAGGCTTTTGAGCCAGAGTGGGTTGAGGTCTCTGTCCAGCCATCTCCATCCTAGCAGAACAGTGCTCCTCACGTGCACAAACACACACCCACGTGCACACACACACACAAACACACACACACTCTCACGTAGCAACTGCAGGAAAATATTGTTTTTATGTTGTTGTAGCAATGCCTTTTAGGTGGAGGGCCGAAGCACGTGAAGTTGATCGATCCCTGTCATCATGCATCATTCTTATGATGGCTATAACATTTGTTGGCACCTTCAATTCTTGCACATTTTCTCATAAAAAGTATATTCCAACACTATCTGCTCAGGCAAATTTGCTGAACTGCTAAACTTGGAACCAATCAGAACTCCTGTACATAACCCTCGTGATGAAGGCAGCCAATGGCTTGCTTCTATCTACGATGTAAACACAGCCTCTTGTGAAAACACGAGCTGCTGTCTGATGAAGAGGAACATATATAGCTAGCTAGCTACCAAAGACTGAAATAAGATAAATATGCACTTGACATATGCAGCATGCAATACGAATTGTCTTGGTAAAAGACCAAGTTCATATTATGGCAAGAACAGCTCAAATAAGCAAAGAGAAACGACAGTCCATCATTAATTTAAGACATGAAGGTCAGTCAATACGGAACATTTCAAGAACTTTGAAAGTTTCTTCAAGTGCAGTCACAAAAAACATAAAGCGCTATGATGAAACCGGCTCTCATGAGGACCGCCACAGGAAATGAAGACCCAGAGTTACATCTGCTGCAGAGGATAAGTTCATTAGAGTTACCAGCCTCAGAAATTGCAGCCCAAATAAATGCTTCACAGAGTTCAAGTCACAGACACATCTCAACATCAACTGTTCAGAGGGGACTGTGTGAATCAGGCCTTCACGGTCGAACTGCTGCAAAGAAACCACTACTAAAGGACACCAATAATAAGAAGAGACCTGCTTGGACCAAGAAACACAAGCAATGGACATTAGACCGGTGGAAATGTGTCCTTTGGTCTGGAGTCCAAATTTGAGATTTTTGGTTCCAACCGCCGTGTCTTTGTGAGATGCGGTGTAGGTGAACGGATGATCTCCGCATGTGTAGTTCCCACCGTAAAGCATGGAGGAGGAGGTGTGATTGTGTAGGGGTGCATTGCTGGTGACACTGTCTGTGATTTATTTAGAATTCAAGGCACACTTAACCAGCATGGCTACCACAGCATTCTGCAGCGATACGACATCCCATCTGGTTTGGGCTTAGTGGGACTATCATTTGTTTTTCAACAGGACAATGGCCCAACACACCTCTAGGCTGTGTAAGGGCTATTCTACCAAGAAGGAGAGTGATGGAGTGCTGCATCAGCTGACCTGGCCTCCACAATCCCCCAACCTCAACCCAATTGAGATGGTTTGGGATGAGTCAGACAGCAGAGTGAAGGAAAAACAGCCAACAAGTGCTCAGCATATGTGGGAACTCCTTCAAGACTGTTGGGAAAGCATTCCAGGTGAAGCTGGTTGAGAGAATGCCAAGAGTGTTCAAAGCGTCATCGAGGCAAAGGGTGGCTATTTGAAGAATCCCAAATATAAAATATATTTTGATTTGTTTAACACTTTTTTGGTTACTACATGATTCCATATGTGTTATTTCATAGTTTTGATGTCTTTACTATTATTCTACAATGTATAAAATAGTAAAAATAAAGAAAAACCCTTGAATGAGTAGGTGTGTCCAAACTTTTGACTGGTACTGTACGTTTCATGCATATACATTCGAACAAAGAACACCATCACAAATAGTGTTTCACCATTTATTGAGTACAGAGACAAATATAAAAAGTGTCTCAGGCAGTATTTGAAGTATCTAAATATAGTGTAACCTACCAATCAATGTATATCAAGTGCCGTGGAGGGTACAATCTGACAATGTTGCAGTCCAGAAATGAAAGCTTTTCTATCTATGCCAAAAGCCTGGGCCTCTGATGGAGACTGTAGAATTGTCAACAACGCATGCTTCAGTATTCCCCCTTCTCTCTAGAAGCATTTATGTGGCCAGGCCCCATAGGTGTATTGAAAGGATCCCACCCTGGTCACCAACGTAGCTGACCGATGTAGAGAGAGACAAGGGCCTTAGCAGAATGCAATCTAAAGCTTGAGTGGTGCAGAGACGAGAACTCTATCATCTATGGCAAAAGCCAAAAATGTATCTGTAGTTGGTGTTCTTCAACTCTAAAATGCACTAGACTGTGTAAGACAAAATCCACAAAGAAAATACAACAGGCAAATGCATATGTGGTCTCAATGTCTAAATAGCGACGGCAGGGCTAGTTCAAACTGCAGGACTTGGTGAATAGATTACGGGAGACAAAAGTGAGCGACAATAATTAATTAAGATGCTCAAACAAGCACGTGTATCTTTAGTGGGTGTTCTTCAACTCTAAAATGCACTAGACTGTGTAAGACAAAACAGGAAAATGCATATGCGATCCCAATGTCTAAATAGTGTTCAAACAGCTAGTTCAAACTGCAGTAGGATGGTTCTCCTCACAGGTGAGTGAATCAGCCCATGCTTGGTGAATAGCACTTGGTTGATCTCTGGGAGCAGGACACAGGAGAGCTGAATAGATCATGTGAAACAAACGTGAGAGACAAGAATGAATAAAATAAATCATCACAGCAAAGGAATGTAGTTCGTGAGCTAGAAAATGAACATCCTGACAGTCTGAGGCAGGATGCTCTGCATTCACCCTACATCCTAGGATAATGTGGCATTTCTTATTTGTCAGTATGAATGAAATGAGTGGGTCCTACATTGATGACTGTATTAGATTTCACTATTAGTCCTATAGATTTTTGTAGTCTTCAATTATTACTTGGAATAAACTGATACCTAAAACGCTCCTTGTCCCAGAATGACATGCTAGCTAGTGATAAAGCAATCTGCTCCTGCTAGCTAGCAACATATATACTTGTTTTTAACTAGCAAGTTAACTAGCATTTTACAGCTTGCATTGATGGTATCACATTTCTGTAACTAAATAGTTAGATTACAAATAAATA